>NW_027397189.1:477127-496074 GCF_003265705.2 Callorhinus ursinus | reverse complement strand
CTGTTCAAAATCTTTGGGATACAGCAAAGGCAGTCCTGAGAGGAAAGTATATAGCAATACAAGCCTTTCTCAAGAAACAAGAAAGGTCTCAAATACACAACCTAACCCTACACCTAAAGGAGCTGGAGAAAGAACAGCAAATAAAGCCTAAACCCAGCAGGAGAAGAGAAATCATAAAGATCAGAGCAGAAATCAATGAACTAGAAACCAAAAGAACAGTAGAACAGATCAACGAAACTAGGAGCTGGTTCTTTGAAAGAATTAACAAGATTGATAAACCCCTGGCCAGACTGATCCAAAAGAAAAGAGAAATGACCCAAATCAACAAAATCATGAATGAAAGAGGAGAGATCACAACCAACACCAAAGAAATACAAACAATTATAAGAACATATGATGAGCAACTCTATGCCAGCAAATTAGAGAACCTGGAAGAAATGGGTGCATTCCTAGAGATGTATCAACTACCAAAATTGAACCAGGAAGAAATAGAAAACCTGAACAGACCTATAACCACTGAGGAAATTGAAACAGTCATCAAAAATCTCCCAAGAAACAAAAGCCCAGGGCCAGACGGCTTCACAGGGGAATTCTATCAGACATTTCAAGAAGAATTAATACCTATTCTCCTGAAACTGTTCCAAAAAATAGAAATGGAAGGGAAACTTCCAAACTCATTTTATGAGGCCAGCATTACCTTGATCCCAAAACCAGACAAAGACCCCATCAAAAAAGAGAATTACAGACCAATATCCTTGATGAACATGGATGCAAAAATTCTCACCAAAATACTAGCCAATAGGATCCAACAGTACATTAAAAGGATTATTCACCATGACCAAGTGGGATTTATTCCTGGGCTGCCAGGCTGGTTCAACATCCGCAAATCAATCAACGTGATACAATACATTAGCAAAAGAAAGAGCAAGAAGCATATGATCCTCTCAATAGATGCAGAAAAAGCATTTGACAAAGTACAGCATCCTTTCTTGATCAAAACTCTTCAGAGTATAGGGATAGAGGGTACATACCTCAATATCATAAAAGCCATCTATGAAAAACCTACAGCGAATATCATTCTCAATGGGGAAAGGCTGAGAGCCTTTCCCCTAAGGTCAGGAACGCAGCAGGGATGTCCAGTCTCACCACTGCTATTCAAAATAGTATTAGAAGTCCTAGCCACAGCAATCAGACAACAAAAAGAAATCAAAGGCATCCAAATCGGCAAAGAGGAAGTCAAACTCTCACTCTTTGCAGATGATATGATACTGTATGTGGAAAACCCAAAGACTCCACCCCAAAACTGCTAGAACTCATACAGGAATTCAGTAAAGTAGCAGGATATAAAATCAATGCACAGAAATCAGTGGCATTCCTATACACCAACAACAAGACAGAAGAGAGACTAATCAAGGAGTCTATCCCATTTACAATTACACCCAAAACCATTAGATACCTAGGAATAAATCTAACCAAAGAGGCAAAGGATCTGTACTCAGAAAACTATAAAATACTCATGAAAGAAATTGAAGAAGACACAAAGAAATGGAAAAACGTTCCATGCTCATGGATTGGGAGAATCAACATTGTGAAGATGTCAATGCTACCTAGAGCAATCTACACATTCAATGCAATCCCCATCAAAATACCATCCACTTTTTTCAAAGAAATGGAACAAATAATCCTAAAATTTGTATGGAACCAGAAGAGACCCAGAATAGCCAGAGGAATACTGAAAAAGAAAAGCAAAGCTGGCGGCATCACAATTCCGGACTTCCAGCTCTATTACAAAGCTGTCATCATCAAGACAGTATGGTACTGGCACAAAAACAGACACATAGATCAATGGAACAGAATCAAGAGCCCAGAAATGGACCCTCAACTCTATGGTCAACTTATCTTTGACAAAGCAGGAAAGAATGTCCAATGGCAAAAAGACAGTCTCTTCAACAAATGGTGTTGGGAAAATTGGACAGCCACATGCAGAAGAATGAAACTGGACCATTTCCTTACACCACACACAAGAATAGACTCCAAATGGTTGAAAGACCTAAACGTGAGACAGGAGTCCATCCAAATCCTAAAGGAGAACACAGGTAGCAACCTTTCGACCTTAGCCGCAGCAACTTCTTCCTAGAAACATCGCCAAAGGCACGGGAAGCCCGGGCAAAAATGAACTATTGGGATTTCATCAAGATAAAAAGCTTTTGCACAGCAAAAGAAACAGTCCACAAAACCAAAAGACAACTGACAGAATGGGAGAAAATATTTGCAAATGACCTATCAGATAAAGGGCTAGTATCCAAAATCTATAAAGAACTTATCAAACTCAACACCCAAAGAACAAATAATCCAATCAAGAAATGGGCAGAAGACATGAACAGACATTTCTCCAAAGAAGACATCCAAATGGCCAACAGGCACATGAAAAAGTGCTCAACATCGCTGGGCATCAGGGAACTCCAAATCAAAACCTCAATGAGATACCACCTCACACCCGTCAGAATGGCTAAAATTAACAAGTCAGGGAACGACAGATGTTGGCGGGGATGTGGAGAAAGGGGAACCCTCCTACACTGTTGGTGGGAATGCAAGCTGGTGCAACCACTCTGGAAAACAGTATGGAGGTTCCTCAAACAGTTGAAATTAGAGCTACCGTTCGATCCAGCAATTGCACTACTGGGTATTTACCCCAAAGATACAAATGTAGGGACCCGAAGGGGTACGTGTACCCCAATGTTTATAGCAGCAATGTCCACAATAGCCAAACTGTGGAAAGAGCCAAGATGCCCATCGACAGATGAATGGATAAAGAAGAAGTGGTATATATACACAATGGAATATTATGCAGCCATCAAAAGGAATGAGATCTTGCCATTTGCAACGACGTGGATGGAACTGGAGAGTGTTATGCTGAGTGAAATAAGTCAATCAGAGAAAGACATGTATCACATGACTTCACTGATATGAGGAATTCTTAATCTCAGGAAACAAACTGAGTGTTACTGGAGTGGTTGGTGGTGGGAGGGATGGGGTGGTCGGGTGATAGACATTGGGGAGGGTATGTGCTACGGTGAGCGCTGTGAATTGTGGAAGACTGTTGAATCATAGATCTGTACGTCTGAAACAAATAACGCAATATATGCTAAGAAAAAAGAAAAAGAAGAAGATAACAGGAGAGGAAGAAAAGGGGAGTATGTCAGAGGGGGAGACGAACCATGAGAGATGATGGACTCTGAAAAACAAACTGAGGGTTCTAGAGGGGAGGGGGTGGGGGGATGGGTTAGCCTGGTGATGGGTATTGAGAAGGGCACGTTCTGCATGGAGCACTGGGTGTTATGAACAAACAATGAATCATGGAACACTGCATCAAAAACTAATGATGTAATATATGGTGATTAACATAACAATAAAAAATTTAAAAAAAAAGAAAAAAAAAGAAACTTCCACGTAATGAAAACCCAACGTTTGTGACAAGGACTTTTTTCCCACTTGGGTCAAAATACAACTACTCAGCCTCCCCTCCCTGTCCAAGTCACATGATTAGATACCACAGGGACCTTTCAGGTTCCCGGGATTAGACGTTGCATCAGCCACCCCAAGTCATGCACATTTCACTTCCACATTGCAGTTGTATTGCCTGGACGGTTGCGTTGAAAATTAAGCAGTCATTTTGGGGCCTTCTTGGAAAGCGGTCACAACCACACCTCAGTGCTGCAAGAAACCAAGAGATAGGGAATCAGGACAATGTCTGTGTGAGGTCTTCAGCACCTTGAGATGCACCCCCTAACACAGCCAAACTCATACACAACTGCAGACTCGCTGTGCTCTTTTTATTGTAAAGAAGATTTCCCTGAGGTATTTTTAAGCTGGAGAGATTTCCTACAAGCTGGTGAAAAATTGCTCACTACAGGAGATCCAATTTATTGGCAGAAATCCAGCAACCCAACGTATTGGGAATTAGCTTGGTGATGAGTCTCTTCCATGTAAATGGGCTTATTATTATCAATTTTTGTCAGCTCTTGAGTGAGTCTCGATCTGCTTCCCCACTCAGGTTCCGGGGCCAGCGCGAGGCGAACAGGAGCCTCCAGCCCCACTCCTCCCTACACCAGGTGCTGCAGACCCTTGCAGGAGGGGAAGGGGAGGGGAGAGCGGCTGCGACAGACTGTGTCATTAGAGCTTTAAGAACCGAGATGTTAAGGAGACTGGCAATTGTAAGAACAGAGTTTGATTGAAAGACCTGGTACATAATGCAAATGAACCCTTTGTCCCATGATTCATTGCTACAGGAGAACTCAATTTGTACAGTCCGGAGGAGAGATGACTAATGGGAGGCATGATAATTGTCGATTTATACCTGCAAAGAATTAATCAGGAGGCCTCGAGGAGACAGTGCTCTGCAGCCACTTCAGGTGTGAGTGCTGGGGAGCAGGCAGTGCAGGGAGGAGCCTGGAAATTAGGCTAAATAGCAGGAAGGGCTGTAATAACGCTAAAGTCCATTAGGCAGGGACATAACCTCCACCACAGGATGCCACGGAATTATCACCCCCAGAAACCTGCACAAAGCAACTTGGAGAATGGATGACAATTTTTGCAAAGATTTGATGGTGCATTTGGAATACTCTGGGGCTCTATTTCCCTACCCTGGGGTTCCTTCTCAGGCAGCCCTTGAGAAGCCTCCTTTGCTTTATTTAGAGAAAACTTCCTCCACTAACCCAAAATCACCTATCTTAGAGCACTGACTCCAGAAAAATCCTGTGTCTGGGACAATGTGAGTGCAGAGAGAGAACTTCATCCTTATATTAAGGAAGTATTTATTGAGTACCTACTATGTGCCAGGTGGCGAATGGGGCAATGTCCCTGCTATCATGAGCTTGCATTCTAAGCTAGGGGACAGAAGGGGGACACCAGGGGCAGGCAGGCCCTTATAAGAGAGGCCGGCATGGCCAGGCTTTACATGATGCCCAAAGAGAACCAAAAAGCAGTGACCAGCTCTAGTCCAGGTTTTGCAGAGTGGGCCCTGAATAAATCAATTGCCTTTCCTATAAGAGACCACAACTGCTCAGAGGTCATTTGAGAATTCGGGCTCCCTGAGTGAAGGCTTAAGACACCTGTCAATTCCTTTCTGTGCACTACACACCGGTGACCCACAAGCCAATGGTTTGACTCAGTAATGTTTTCAATTAATTGCCAATGTTTAAAAATTGGAAGGTGTCACACAAATTCAGATTTCCGACGTCTTTCCAAAAGTCTGACCCTCGACGCTGAACCTGCATCTCTGCAGGATAGCGGTCAGCTGTGGCCGAGGAGGGACTGCCACTTTAAGGTCTCCAGTTTGCCCAGTCCCCACTGCTCCCTTCTGTATTACAGACATCCTGTTTCAATTCTCATTTTCCCAACCCGGCCTCAGTGGGAATTTAATTTTTCTGCTCCTAGACTAAATGACCAGATATATGAGGTAGCTGGCCTGCATTAGCTTAGGTTCTAGCAGAAATGCTTCCCACCAGTATAATTCAGTGTCTTAATTTGACTAATATCTTTGCAATAATCAGTCACCTAAAATATATTTCTCTCTTCTGCACAGTAGCAAGCAAATATACAATTGTTGGGTGTCCCTTCCTTTCAGCCTCAGCCTCTGAACGCTGTCTCCCACTCACTGGCAGCCCAGCCCAAAGTCAGTAATCTAGATGAGCTTGTCTGCTCTCTCCTGTTTCCAGAAGCACATCACTTACCCACTTACCCCATTTCTTCCTTTGCTTTGGCCACCAGGAGGCTGATACTTCGCACAGGAGTGCTACATGGCAGCTTATAATTCAGCTCAAGGCTTGGGTGCATCTCTACCCCTCCAGCCCCTGATTGATTTATGGCCTGTATTTCTAACAAGTGAGTTTTGCTACAGCAGCAAAGGAATGCAGGAACATGCCAGAATAAGAGAAGCTGGTGGTGGTCCCTGCCCTAGAGCTGGGAAGCAGTTAGAGGCAGACACAGGCCAGCAGACACAGGCCAAATGTATGCAGTTGGCAAATGTGTGGCGAGGCAGCTGGGGAGCAGAGCACAGTAGGTAGAGGGGACAAAAGCAGGTGTGATATTATTCACCCAGCGCACAGACATGGTGAGGCCCATGGGGCCTGCACCACAGTGGGTGCCGGAAGACACAGGGAGGGATCAGGCCAGGTTTCCATCTCCAGGAGTCCAGTGGAGGAAACACAGACTTGACAAAGAAAGCCTGTCACCACTGCCGGGATGCACCATGGCCATCAGATTTCAGTTGCAGTGGATGATGCTCTGTGCTTGCCAGCATCCCAGACCCAGTGTGGACTGTGGCCCCTGGAGGTACAAGGCAGCCACCTCCCTGAGGGCATCCTCAGTCACTGAGGGGCAGAACCTCACCCTCCTGGTCTTCCCACAGGATGATTCTGCGTGTCTTCTCAGATGGGCCCGGAAGGCTGAGCCCTCGGTGCCCACAGTGGTAACCTGCTCTTTAACTCATGCTTCACTGACTCTTCTCCCTTTCCCCGGCTCTCTTCCCCCACTTCCTGGGATTACATCCAAAACAAACTACTTGCACTCAAGTTGTTATTCCAGGATCTGCTTCTTAGGGAGCCCACGCCCAGCAGTGCCTCGGAGTGTACCTGAGTCTGGGTTCTGAGCTCAAGGGTGAGGAGAAGCTTCAGGGACCTGGAGACATTGGAACTGGGCCAGGCTTCAGGGCACAGAGAGGGCGGCACAGGAAAGACACTTTCTGAGAGGAGAGCCCAGCATGAGCTGTAGGGTGAAGGTACGCGGCTGCTGAAGGGACAAACATGCAATGAATTCGTGGGCTACATGATGAACAGTGCGGAATGGGATTGGAAGAATTGGATGGGCTTGGATCACCAGTGGGTTTGAACACCTCACTGCGGAATGCAAACTTCATTTTGTAGGTGTTGATGTGACATGGTTTGGGCAAGGCAGCTGTGGGGGCAGGAAAGGGTCTGATGAGGGCAGGACAGAGGTCGTCTGGGGAACGTGGGATGAGCTGGGCTGCCACAAGTGAAATGTGCCCTCTCCCCCTGTGATCAGAGGGTGCCGTGGAGGACTTGGTCCTGTGTGTGGCAAGTTCCAGGAGAGGCTTCCCTGGAAGGCAGGCCTGGCTCCCGGTCACCGCTGAAGACCAGGACTGTAAGTAGATAAACAACTACTGTCCTCAGGCAGGACAGGGGAGACAACTGAGATTCCCAGATGGGTGGGAGATAGTTGAACAGGCCCCAGAGGGCATGTCCTGCCACCCACCAGACAGATGGGTGTCCGGCGGCACCTTAGCGGTGTCCCACAGGCTTGTGGTGGGAGTAGAGTTGCTCTCCTTGTCTGAAAAGTGGTTGAAGGTCCAGGAGGTCAGACTACACAACCCAATAAATGGTTTAGGAGTAAGACAAGTAACAGAACCAAAGAAGTCAGTCAAGCATTCGTGCCTCATTTGCCCACATGGCATCGGATAACCATTTGACTCTTTTCTGTCCAGTTACCGCCACCACATTCTGGAGCAGCCTGAGCAAGTATGTGGCCATAGTGGGGAGCAAGGATGGAAACAAAGCCTTGGATCTGAGTCCAAGCTCAGCTTCTCTGACTCTACTCGGGGCCCCCAGCCCCCACCCCGCTCCCAGGGAAGCCCTAGGGTCCAAGGATTGGTGTTCCTGGAAGAACTGGAGATTAACTTTAGGAACTTCAGATTCCATCTTCCCACCAGTCCATTTCTAAGCTGCTTTCTCTGCAGTAATATATTTCTCACTTATTGTGGCCTTTTGTAAAGTGTCTTCTACAGGACACAGATTTCACAGGACGTTAATAGATGGTCTTTTAAAAAATAACGTTTCAAATTCAGACAACTTTGGGAAATGATGTGTTGAGCAAAATTAGGTGGGTTTCTTTACTATAGGTCATCAGAGCCTTCAATGTGCTCAGAATTAGCTGCATAATTTATGGGGCCCAGAGCAAAATGAAAACACAGGGTCTGGTTCAAAAATTCACAAGAATTGCAAGACAACCACAGAGCATCACAGCAAGCACAGGGCCCTTCTGAGTGTGAGCCAGGTGCAGCCTCCCTGCATAATGAATTCAAGTCAGTGTGGCTCTCTGAGAGTAGGAAAGAGGCCCAGACAAAGGTCATGATGTGTCCTAAGGAATTCACCCTACAATTACAGCCCCATGGGGCACACTCAGGGAAACCCCGCATCAAGCTGAATTCTCATCTTCCTCTTGTCTCTAAGCTCCGATATGGGGGAACATTAGTAGTTTATGAGGAATCCCATGGACACCCGCACACAGAAGAAGAAGGCCCTACATCTGCTAGGTTGTTATTTTTTTATCTTTAGCTCAATCCAGTTTTTGTATTTTGCTTTTTTTTTAAGTGGGGTCCACTAGTAATTTCTGCTTATTTCTTATTTTATTCCATCCTTTTAAATAAAACCCAGCATCCTGAACTACCAAAACAAATTTCCAGCAATAACAGCAGGCAATTTGCAATGAAAGATGAATATAACAAAAATAGTACACCTCGACCAGGGATGGTGCGTAATTTTGCACTTAGAATGCCAGCACTGTTGAAACGCTGTCAGCCCCCTGCTTTATTCTGCTTCCCCAGGTGGCCCCATGACACTGCTTGGGGCCTGGCTTCTCTGATCTCTTCTCTTGGGTTATTTATGGCTGAGGAGGGTGGGAGGAGGAAATCAGGAGCCCAACGCTCAGCTCCGTGAATGGCTTAGAAGTGGGCTGAGAAGTGAGGAGAGGGATTGTCCCGTTAGCCCCCACTTTCCTCCGGGGCCAGTCATCTCTGCTGCTCTGGCTCAGCATCATCTGTGGGCCCCCGCTCTGGCAGATTTCTGGCCTCGGAGGTGGCTTGTTCACCCCACCCCTCTCTCCCTCCTCCCTCCTCACCTCCTCTGTGAGGATGTGCTGGCTGGAGGCAACTGCCTCCTCCTGTAGGGGGTCACCAGCAGGGAGTCGGCAGGGAGTCAGAGCGGACTGGGTGTGGCTCTCGGCTGGCCAGCTCCTGCATCTGAGCCCACATCTCCCTGCACCCCCGGACATGCACCAACACCGGCGGAGTGCATATGGCTGTGCTTTCATGGGGGAGCCACCCACATGCCAGGCTTCCTTGGACAATTTTCACATGAGGTTCACAGCTCCGGTCCTTGAGGAGCTCAGCTTTGGTTGGGAGAGAAGGACTGGTTCCCCTGGAGCCAGACAACAAAGCGACTGCCATGCAAATCTGCCCACATCACACCCTTGCTGAAGCCCATCCAGTGGACCCCCACTATCCATTGCTGAAATCATCAGCTCCTCAAAGGGTCCTTTCTAGGCCCTTCAGGATCTGGCCTGTCTTGGAGGCTTGCCGTCGCCTTCTCCTTCATGCCAGGAGCAGTGACTTCAGCCCTCTTCCCCCGCATGTACTGTCCCCTTCCTCTCCTTTCCCTGCTTTGCTTTCACAATGGGAATCACAGAGTCGACATTAGTGTGTGAGAAGGTAGAGAAGAGGAAAAGGAAATTGCAATCTTAAGGGCAACAGCCCTGAAATGTTGAGCTTGAAAACTGCCTGGGGATTCAACTTCACATCCTCGGCAAAGTAAATGCAAATACATATTCAAATTCAATGTAAATTCACTGGCGAATTTCCTCCATCATTACTGGTACCTGGTGGGACTGGCAGTCCTCGGGTGCCGGGGCCTGTCTTGCCCTCAGCTCCCTCCATGGTGCCCATCTGGAGCTGAGCTCCAGAGAGTGAGAGTTCCACAAGCACAGCTCCCCGAGGAGATGTCCTAAGGGAAATCCTTCTGGAGACACTGCCTGGTGTGAAATCCTCTGGGGATGATCTCCATGAGAGCAAGCCTTCCTACAGGAAGGAGATGAGCCCAATGTGAGCTCCAGGAGGAGAACAGGGATCTGGGAAAGCAGAGAGGGGGAACTCTCATCACAGTGACGGCTCAGTGTTCATTGCATGGAGGAGACCCTGCGGCGCTCCTCATTTCAGAGGTAAAAGCTCAAAAGGATGAGAAAGCCAGGCTGTCTCTGTTGGAGGGGAGGGAATGGAAGCACAGAAAGTTCAAGTTTACTTAGGGGGCTGATCCTGAGATCTCTGGGGACCTCTAAGGGACTGAAACACCTCTGAGGCTAGGAGAAGTAAATCTTCACCTCAGCCATAATCACAGGAATAGATGACATTACTCCAGGTGATCCTTCCTGTCCCGGAGGCCACATGTTCCAGAGCCCTAGACCTAGTGTTTGGGCAGAGAGCCCAAGCTAAGAAGGAAACCATGATTGCCAGCAGCCTGGCAGACATATTGTTCTTCTCTGCTGACTCAGCAAAGCAAGGCTATTCAGCTGGACTCAAAATAGAGTCCAGCTACTAGCGAAATGGCTCAGTTAGAAATGAGCTTGGCTCATTTCTGTGGCCTCAACTCCAGTGGGCAGCTCAAAGCAAGCTTGTATCAGGACGTGAGACAGCTCCTTCCTTGGGTTGAAGGAGAAGAAAGCATGAGAAGGAAACAAGATGCCCCTGGGACACGAGAGCCAGAGCATGCAAGCTGGACCACAGTGGCCTTCCCTGATTAAGAGTGCAGTCAAGAAGGAAAGAAGAACCCTAAGCTCTAGCCAAAGCACCACAGCTGGAACATCCTTCACACAACATTCTTTTTTTTTTTTTAAGTTTTTATTTATTTATTTGAGAGAGAGAGTGAGAGAGAGCATGAGCAGCAGGGAGAGGGGAGAAGTAGGCTCCCTGCGGCTCCCCGCTGAGCAGGGAGCCCGACATGGGGCTCGATACCAGGATCCTGGGATCATGACCCGACCCAAAGGCAGATGCTGAACCGACTGAGCCACCCAGGTGCCCCCTTCACCCAAGATTCTTAACACTGTAGGATAAACATGGTTGCCACCTACTGAGCACCAGCTACACACCAGACATTCTGTATACATTACATTGACCATTGCCACAGCTTTAAAAATTAGGCATCATGGTTATTCTCATTTCACAAACAAGGAAACCAAAGCTCAGAGTGGTTAAGCATCCTGCCTCTGGTCACACAGCAAAGGAAAGAAGCAACACAGACCTGCCCAAAGATTGTTCTTGAAGGAATGTGGGGAACCTCCCTGTTCTCCTCTCTCAGAGTAGTAGACAGACCTATCTCAAGTGTGGTTTTAATGTCCTCTTTAGAAAGCCATAGGAAAAAAAGTTTCCCATGCCAGTGGTGGGAGGAAGGTTTCACTGCCCCCATGGTGGCCATGCCTTAGGAGGCAATTGTAAAGACTCATTAAAGGTCAACATTCCTGGCAGGTTACACTTAGAGACCTGGCCATTTTCATGTTCTTGGAGTGAAGGAAAGGGAAGAATGACACCTAACAAATTTGGTGCATTGTCAGAGCACATTATCAAGCTTATCTTGGCCCTCAAGTCCTTCCACAGAACACACCCACCTCCAAGTACCTACTTCACAGTTTACCCTTCTCTACCAGGTATGGGTCCTCCCTTCACACCCCTTTCCTTGAGGCTACAAAGTGATGCTCATGGGTCTATAGTGGCATAGGAAATCCAGCCCTTCTTCTGATAACAGATGCTATGCTGGCAAATCACCCTCCCTATACTTATCCCGCATGGCTTAGGGAGTCTCACTCCAGGGTGGACTCCATAGCAGGCACATGGCCAAGCCTGGTCAGTCCAGGCACTGTGTTTCCCTGCCCCAGGTCACTGGTTCAGGATGGACAGATGGCCTGAGTGAGCCATCAGAGCTAATGGGCTTCAGCCTGTAGATGTATGGAACCATTAGAAAAGAAAGTACATTTCCCCTGAGTGGTACAGAAGGGTGCCACAGGGCACTCCTGCTTGGAAATGAAGAAGGAAAGCAGAACAGGAGAGAGTTCTAGTGACATTCTCTGAGTGCCAGGATCTAGCTGTTCCCAAGCCACATACTCCGGGCTTTCCAAACATGAACCAATACAATCTCCTTGCTTGAGCCAGTTGAAATTCTCAAGCTGGCAAATGAAGGCAAAGCATTTTGACTGATTCCCTTTCCAGGTTTTTGCTTCTGCTGTCTTGGTCGCTCTAAATTTAACTTTCTAGGCTACATAAGTCCTGTTATTCCATGGCATATCCTAACCCTTCTCTTCTCTGACCTGACCTGCTACACCTCTGGATATCAGAAGTCTGGGAAACCTGTTCCACAGCCTGAGACCCAGAACTTGCCTTTCCCAACACTGGCCACAGCTCCCAGCCCCACGCTAGTCACAGCAGGTGCTCAAAGTGGATTGAATGTGTTCCCCCAACCTCTACTGATATCTCTCTCTCTTCCTCTCTCTCTTTCTCTCTCTCTCTCTCAACTAAAGTAGCATATGAAGCTCAGGAAATATGCACTCAGCTTTCAGGAAATGACCCTCCCTCCAGACTCACCTGATCTTGCCTTCATACCACATGTGTCCTCAGAAGATCTGCTGGCAGCCAGACATGTTAAAGGGCACCTAGCTTCATCCTCTTTACCAGAAGAAGGGAATGTCTGAAGACCCAGCGAGGAAGTTTCCATTCCAACACCCAAAACATATGTACTGATAATAACTTATCTTCATCTGTAATGAACCATGATTACCCTGGGGTTTTGCTAGCTATTGGCATTGCCATTCTCTCTCTGTAGGAAGTACAGAGATAGTTGGGGAGGGGGAAAGAGGGAAGGGAGAATGAGAGAAAATTAGAGAATGTATACGCCTGAAGATCCATCCACATTACATTCAGAGTTGCCAATCCATGGCAAATTATACCAGCTTCCATTACAAAAGAATAGAATTATATTCCATTATAATAAAATATAGATACATTCCTTTTTGCATACATTTGAGTTAAAGAAAAATTTTGGGTAAATAATAGCACAGGTGGTGGGCTGGTCATGACTAAGAGAGGAGCTTGGATCTTCAGAATACACAAACAATTGCCATTACCTTACTGGGTGACCTGGAGTGAACAACTTAACCTCTCTGAGCCTCAGTTTCTTCATCTGTAAAGCAAGGATAGCAAAGTGCATCTGCCCCACTTACCTCTGAACCAACACAATGACCTAGGCTCTGAGCAGATAAAGGTGCTAGGAGATGATTTCTGAGCCTTGGCCTTGGGCCACTACCAGAAAAATTATTCTCTCACTGCATAGAACTCTTATTGATGAGGCTTGGTGGCCTGTTTTGGATCTGTCCCAAAGGGGTGAAATTAATTAACTTCATCCAGTTTCTATTGCTTCTGAAATACCCTTAATCTATACCACTGTTCATGACAGAGGACAAAAGTTCAAATGCCTACAGGGCTGGTGGTACCACAAAAGAGTGAAGATACCAGGGAATGAACAATAGGGAGGGATGAAGACTGTGGCAAATTGCAGAGTGCATGTCCATGCCCCATCAGTGGGAGAAGTGGCCACTGAGCCCCAGTAGCAGGTGCCATGTGGGACTAAGTCTCAATATTGACAGAAATTCTTATTTTTTGTAGAAACCAGGAATGTCGGTTTTTAATGTATGATTTTTTTATCTCCTACATTTTTTAAGTTGAAAACCAACTTCTAAAACTTGTGAAACACTTTGTGAGAACCCAAATAATGTATCTTCAAACTGGGTTTCACCCACAGCCCACCAATCTCGATCTGTAATACTGCCTTCTTCTTGCTTTGATTCTTTTTAAAAGTGTATATATAGGTCATACGGATTTTAAGCCCCAAATAGGAACAATAACTCAACAATGCCCCCGATCTGAGCAGGGCAGGATGCTTTTCCAGTCACCCTGCCCCTGCACTGCTGCTAACCCATGTGGGAAAGGCAGTGGCGTTCACCAATTTCCAGCCCAGCGACCCTGGCTGCCTGCGAGGCTCCTACCACTGCTCCTCCTCAGGCAGCTCAGCTGAATCATCGAGCCCTTCCAGCAAGAGTCTTTAGAAATGAAGTGGAATACTTGAATATAATTTACATGTTGTCCCGAGATAAAATTGGATGTTTCTGTCATTTCTTGTTTTCCTAAATCTTACAAGTTCTGCAAATTAAGCGTAGCATACGCCATTGCTGCTGCCTGCCTTGTTCTGTAGCAAGAAAGCCAGAACTGATGGGCCTCAATATGTCCCTGGGAACAAAAACTATTCCTCTCTGGACCACATGCATTGCTTGCCTCCAAGCCCCCAGCCACACACACACAATCAGTGCACCTAACCATCACTTTTGCTGCCACCATCAAAAGACCCTTCATGTTTGTATTGTATACTTAAAATTTTGCCAAGAAGATAGAGCTTTAGTGTTCTTATCACATAATAGTAAATAAGAAGGTAGGAGGAAAGTTTTGGAGGTGATGAATATGTTTATGGCATGGATTGTGGTGATAGTTTCACAGATGTATACCTATCTCCAAACCCATTATTTGCATATATTAAATATGTATAGTATTTTGTCAGTCATACCTCAAAGTGGCTTAAAAAATGCCCCTTCATGTAAATGGGGCCCTTTAGTTGCAAAGGTATTGAAACTAAACCTTTCTCTCTTTTTCCAGGATCTATAAGGGCCTGTGGTCACTAGAACTACCTCTGGAGGGGAGGAAGACCCCTTGCGAATCTATCTGGATGTGTGTTCAGATCCAGGGGTATGTTTGTCACCATGATAACAAGAGGGTTACATGTTAAATTTCTGGATCTTTACTCTCTTTTCTAAGCATTAGTAAGAACAAGAAGTTATCTTGTGGGACAAAAGGAAAAACAGACCCTTGACACAAATGCAAACACTTGGGCACAGAAGTACTGAAGTTGATGGCTCTGGGGGCAGGGTCCTGGAGGCAGCGTCACACCCGTGCCTCCATAGCGTCTGTGTCCTTGGCACCCAGCCCAGCCCAGAGCCCTAGTGTGCAGAGACCCACCCGACATTGGAGAAATGACTGGTTCATGGAGTTATTGCTGAGAGCTCCATGCCCAGCTTACCTGTCTCTCTACGGATAATGATTTTAAGGTTGTATTTGAACAAAAGAGGGAATACATTAAATAAACTTCTAGGAAATTAAACTTCATGAGATAAGATTTTTCAGCTGTCAGGGCAAAATCAGGACATTTGCCGAGACACTGTGTTGGAGAGGGTGTGGGACACAGGTGTCTTCACTCGCTGTCAGGGCCTGGTAAAGTGGGGTGGTCTTTGCAGAGCGCCACGGTCACTAGGGTGGACCACGCTTCTTCCAGGCACATGCTAGGACTGCACTGATCCAGCCTGTGTGACTTGCTTTGACCAATAAAATATAAAGGTATCATTTCTGGACAGAAACTTTAAAACCAGTGTGATTCAGCACATTTCCTTTTAGGGCCCCTCCGTTGTGGTGGCCACAATTTCTACAGACTGTGGCTGTGCTGTGCCCTTATGCCTCAGCAAGAGGAACAGAGGCCCCAGAACCCGTGATGGACATGAAGCAGTAATGAGAAATGAACCTCTGTGATTTTAAACCACAGAGATTTGAGTTGTTTTTACCACAGCAAGATCTAGCTTATCCAGACTCATAAGAAGATCTATTTGGCAGCATCTATCAGAATTTAAAATATAAATGACTTTAACTCTACAATTTCACTTTTATGACTCTTATTCAATTTCTTTTACACAACTTCAGTTTTACACATGTGCAAAGTGATATATGTGCAAGGATATTTATGGCTGTTTATACATGTTTATTCATGTTTATATAGGAAACATTGGAAACAACCTAAGAATGTGTCAATAGGATTCTTAATATGCTTTAATGTTTAATAAATCATGGAATATCCATACTGAAGAAAAGTTGACAGCCCCCAAAGGGAATAAGCCATATTTTTATAAACTGATAAGAAACACTTCTCAAGATGTATTGCAAAGTAGAAAAAGGGAAGATGCAGAACAGTGTGTGTGTGTAGTCTGCGGCTATTTGTGGAAAGAATGCACAAATGTCACAAACACCATATGATCTCACTTCTATGTGAAATCCAAAAAAAAAAAAAAGGAAAAGAGAAATGAACAAACAAACAAAAAAGCCAGAACAGACTCATAAATACAAGAACAAACTGATTGTGGCCAGAGGAGAGGGGGTGGGGGGGGTGGGCAAATGGGTGAAGGGGAGTGGGGGGTAAGGCTTCCAGTTACATGATGAATAAGTCACAGGGATAAAAGGTGCCGTGTAGGGAAAATAGTCAAAGGTATTGTGATGGTGTTGTGTGGTGACAGATGGCAGCTACACTTGTGGTGAACAGAGCGTAAGGTATAAACTTGTTGAATCACTATGTTGTACATCTGAAACTAATTTAACACTGTGTGTCAATATACTTCAATAAAAAGGTATACAAATGTGTTCCCAAGCATGGGAACATGTGCCTAGATGCTCGTTTATGCATACACTATGCAGACACAGGAGAAAGGCTCAGGTGGTGGGGTCTCTCCGAGAAGGGTAACGAGGCAGTGGGCATGGGAGGGAAACCTCTGTCCACAGCACACCATTATCTAGTGACTGAATTTTTTGTTATGCACAGGTAGTACTTCCTCTTTAAATATATAGAACACTGGGCACATTCTCCAAAACTAATGAAAGTGATTACCTATAGAGGCAGAGGCTTCAGAGAGTACTAGAGATGGGAATAGTAGCGGGAGTTCTTTATGTGTACCTTTGACAGAGTATTACATTTTGAGCCATAAGAATATATTATCTGTTTACAATTTGTTTAACTAAAAAAATGTTTTAAAGAAACCCACCCTTCTATGTGAAAATGGATTCATATAGAAATCCTTGAGGGCCCAGACAGCCCTTCAGGAAATTCCCTGAGGCATTTCCCCATCTTTTAGCCAATGTTGAAGTGTACCTCTTCCATGAAGCCTGCCTTGTTTCCTCTAAAACATGAAGGATGAAGGGCTTCAGTGTTCGAGGCCTCCCAGCTGCTAGGCTCTGTGCTGTGGCCCTTTTCCATTAATCTCTAATCCTCATACTTACCCTGGTTGTGTGTGAGAGGGGGTGGGGTGTGCTGGTGTGAAAGTTGTTTAGCAGAGAAAGGGAGAAAGCAGCAGGTACACTGAGTCTGAGGGAAAAGATTTTTGCCCCCCAGGGAGTGGTGCCTGCAGAAAGTGCCTGACGCATGTCCAGTATATCAAGGAGTCCCCCACAGGACCAGAGGTGATGCTGGTCAAGGGAACAAGAGAGGACTACGTGGAGAGGCGGAATGAGAGCCTTAAAGTAGAAAAGATTGGAAATACTCACAGTTCCAGAAGAGCAGCAGAGAGGGGGTTTTTTGAGAGCTGGACAGAAATGTAACTGGAGCCTTTGAAATTTCTTGGAAAGCTGGGAACAAAGGTTTCAGGTCCTCTTTGGGCTGTGCTTCTTCAAAATGAGATCTTGTCTCAGTCCTGAGCTATCTGGGTCCTTGCATTACACTAGAACTTTGAGTCCATTTTATAGATGAGGAATTGGAGGCTCAGAATGGTTCAGAAACTTGCCCAAGGTCCCAAGGTTCTTCGTAAAAGAAACAAAATTGTGTCCCAGCTCTATGTGACTCCAAGCACATACACTCGTACTCCCCATGCTAGGTGTGTCTCAGTCTTTAGGTGAAATTCCTCAACCAAACTTCACAGCCGACCAGCACAGAATAGAACTCCCTTTTCCTTGCTGCTGTATCCATCTTCTATCTTACCATGCTTAATGAGTGAATGGGGAGATGGCTGAAAGGAGGGAAGGAGGGATGGATGGATGGATGGATGGATGGATTCACGAGTAGATGAAGTGACTTAAGTCTCCTTGTGATTTGAAAACAGTCAATGAGCTAAAAGCATTTCAGGTTACATTCTTTATCAGATGATGCACAAAATTTTTATTGCATACTGACTGTAAACAGGGAGTAAAGACAGACAAAATGCAATCCATCTCAGAGAGCCAGGTTTAGCAGTGCAGGAAAGGCAAGAATTTGAGTAACCATAATCTAAGCTGGAAAGTGAGAGATTGTTTAATAAATTTCCAGATCCTTCCATGTGGAGGTTCAGAGAAATTAAAGGCTGTTTCTAGGTTCTGGGTGGAGGCAGCGATTTTCATTTGAATCTTAAAGAATGGGTAGGATTGTGATCTAGGGGAAGTTCAGATGGTTGGAGGAAGGGGTGAAAATTTCAGACAGGAAGAACAGCATGAGCAAACACATGAAGGTAGGGATATTTAGGATAGACTTGGCCTTGCTGAGGTGAAGGCAGCTTTGTGGGTAGAGATATTAGAAGGTAAGACTGGAAGGGACCAGATAATTAGGGGTGTGGAATCTAAGACTCAGGATTTAAGATCCTGGTTAATGGGAAGTCATCAAAGATTTCCGAGTAGAGTAACTGAGCTGGTGCGCACATGCAAAACAGTCTGAAAGTGAGGCAGCATGTGCAGTGGTGAACATTTGGGCCCTGGAGTCAGTCAGACATTTAGGCTGGAGTGGCTCCTGCCCATCCCAGATGTGTGACCATTAAATAGTCATTTGATCTTTTTGATCCTTCATCTCTTTATCCCTAAGGTGGGAATAGTAATAATGCCCATCTCATAGGGTCATGAGGATCAAATGAAATGGAGTGTATAGTGTTTAGCTCAGTCCCAGGCATATAGTAAATATTAAATAAATGTCAGCAATTTGTTATCATTATCCTACCACCAGCACCACCTCCACCACCAGCACCAGAGCCACCTCCACCAACATCACCTCCACCATAAGTACCAGGACCACCGGCAGCAGCACCAGTACCACGTCTACCACCAGCACCAGCACCACTTCCACCACCAGCACCAGGACCAGCACCATCTTCACCACGAGCATCAGCACCACCTCCACCACCAGCACCAGAGCCCCCTCCACCAATACTACCTCCACCATAAGTACCAGGACCACCAGTAACAGCACCAGTACCACCTCCACCACCAGCACCAGGACCAGCACCACCTCCACCACCAG
>NW_027397189.1:447490-477117 GCF_003265705.2 Callorhinus ursinus | reverse complement strand
CCACCTCCACCACCAGCACCAGGACCAGCACCACCTCCACCACCAGCCCCAATACCACCTCCACCTCCACTACCAGCAACAATAGCACCACCACCTCCACCAGCAGCATCAGGACCACCTCCACCACCAGCATCAGCACTAGCACCACCACCACCACCAGTACCACCAGCAAAACCCAGCATCACTCCCATAGCAGCAGCAACATCACTGCTACCACTGTCTTCTGAAAATCACCATCAACATCACCACACCATTTCCATAGTCATTGTCATCATCATCAGCAACACTGTCACCTCACTCTAAGCATAAAAGTTTACATGGCCCACTGACCTGTTTGGAAACACAGCCACTTATTCCAAACACATTTGTTGAACACTACTATGCTGAATGTCTTCTACTTGCCCTTCAGACTCTCTCTCCACCCTTTCCTTCTTGCTCTGGCAAAGCCAACCTGCAGGGACAACATTAATAGGCTGCCCTGCCTCTGTCCTCTGGCTGGGTTCCATTGAATCGGCAGTCCCTGCAGGAGAATGGAGGGAGGAGGGAAAGATCGGGTATTGTTCTTTAGCTCTCCCCCTGCCTGTCACCATAGCTTCGCTGCATCCTTGGTTGTGTCTTAGCTCCTTCCAGGTGCCCTCTCCACACCATCGTCCCTGCCTCATTTCCAGATGTGGTGACCTTCCCAGATGCAGGCTTCTGCACTATTCCTTGAGGTTTTTTTATACCCTGATACCCACTGCTGAACAGTCCCTATCACAATATCTTCCGATTGCTCTAATTTGAATGTTCTATCTGTGTTCTGCTGAGACCTGGTTGATAGAACCCTTGTGTTTCAGTCCCAGTGGTGGATCCAAGACTACAAAGATAAGAAAGAAATAAATGGCCACCTCACCTCCTTCAAGCTTTCCTTATCTTATAGGGGAAACAGAAATGCAATAAAAAACTACAACACAAGTCCCCAAATGCCACAATATAAGAGTTGCAACAACATGGAAGGAAGAGTGGGGGTGAGTTTGAGTGAGAGTCATCAGGGCAGGAAGTGACACTGTAAGCCTTGGAGAGTGAATACAAATACCCTGGGAGGAAAAAGTGGGAAAAAATGTCCCCCAGAAAACACATCATTTTTAAATGCATGGAAATACCAGAGTTTACACAAGAAAGGTAAGTTGCTCAGAGCCTGGACCCATGTTGGAGATGAGAGTTGCAGGAGACAAGACTAAAGCAACTTAGGGATTTACCAGTATCAATTTGTTCACTTCTTTTATTTTGCTAATCAAAGACTTTTTTTTTAAGTTTCCATATACTATCACTCACCACCAGAATATAGTTTTGGAATAAAGGAAAGTCTTTTGCATCAAATAAATTTAGCTTTATATATGTAAACACTACCTGCCCTTATTTTTCTCATTTTGCAGTGGTCACAGATCACTTGGATCCTTGGGCTGACATTTGAAAACCACTGCCTCTTTATCTGATCCCCCGATTCTACCCATGAAGAAGCCATGTCTTAAAAGGATAAATAAAATTTTAAAACATGATCAATCCACTTAAGTGTTTATTGCCAATCATGTGACTGCTCCCCACCCCCAGACCCCTTGACCAACCCCAGGTCCTGTCAGGCACTTGGGCTCAACCAACACTTGATCCTAATACCATGGGAAAAAGCACTAAAGTTCCCAGATTATTTTCTCTGTAAGTCATTTGAGAATATTTTCTGCTTCTAATGACTGTTATGACAAGCAGCAAATTGTTAATTGCAGCCATCTAAGAATAGACATATTTGCAGGATTAATGACCAAAAAAAAGTTAGATTTAAGTAATAATACCAGTTGGCTGTCATTCATGCATTTGTATTTGGTTGTATTTGTCTCTAGGGAGGGAAGAAGAGGGAAAGGACTGCTGAGGTGGAGAAGGTCTGAGTAAATCAGTTTCTCTTTCACATTTGTTATGTTAGATGTGATGTGAGTCCTTTCATCTACCTGGATAATACAAGGGGGCACAGGGACCAAGGTTGAATCAAGTAACCACCATTGAGTTGTATCTTACATGGCAGGTAGGTGCTAAAGTCATCACAGAGGGTGAAAATTGCTGTAAAAATGACTTCTAAAAACTTCCAGTAGATGTTAGAATAAATTCTGTTCTTTGGTAAAGCACCAGAATTATTGGTTTGTGTTTAGAAGTCATTTTGTGTAAAAAATACAAAGATACAAATGCAATGGTCACTCAGCTCAGTGAAGAGCTCACACTGTGAGAGGCACAAGCAGACTGATGGAAGGAATGGAGAGTTTGATATTATCCATGCTCACACTGAGGCCTGCCCACACCAAATGGGGTCGCAGGCAGAACTCCTCACTCTGTTTATGCTGCTGTCCTTCTCCATCTTTCCCCCTTCCCCAAGTGTGAATTAAGTGGCCATCTGCAGCAACAGCATTTGTCTACCCAATGCCAAATAAGAGGGAATTTTCTTTCCTTTTCTTCTCCAGAGAGAATTGCTTTGATGAGGAGGCAAAGTAATGTGATTTGGAGCCAGAAAAACCCTCCATCTTCTTGCTTTCCCAAGGATGAGCCTCAACCAAGAGTGGCCTCAGGTCAGGAGAAGTCTAGCTATTGGGCCTGCAGGGCAATAGACTGCCTCACCACCCACCCAGGCCAATTGTAGGTGCAGCACCTGGGAGGGAAAAGTGAACCCATGTTGCTCTTGAAATCTGAAACCTGTGAGGTGGTCACAGGTTTGTGCATCACAAAGATTGCACTTTATTTTTTTCTTGAAATAAATTCATCTTTGAAGATTTGCCTGGTAGGGCGGAGGACACTTCTTTAAGAGCCAGAAGACAGGTTCAAGCCCAGATCTGCTCAATGTCCACACAACATTGGCCAAGCCTGCCTTGTTTGGGGTTACAGTATTTTGCTGACTTATTGCCTTATGCAGGCAGCTTTTCTTACCTTACCCAACTCCAGTCATTGTGAATTCTTCTGGAAGGTTCTCATTAATTAGTAGAAGCTTAATTCCAGGCCCTGACCTTTACCTAGAGTAAGGTGAGAGCATCAATAATGCTTACAATGAAAGCATAACTCTTACATAGAGATAAGAGGATAAACATCATGACCTCATGGGGGACACTGGAACCCCAAAGGTCAACAAAGGGACCAGAGATTAAACCATTATAGAGTTTTCCAAAAGTAGGGCTTGTAAGTAGTGGTTTTAGCTGTCTACTTTACAAATAAGACCATGTAGAAAATTACATACTCATTCTCCTTTTCTGTAGGTGCTGCATGAACAAAGCCCATGACTTGGAGAACAACCCTTGGGACTATGTCCCTCCTCTAAGAAGCCTTTCTTCCCTTTTTCAGCCTGGCCTCGGTTTTTTGAAAAAATTTCTGAGCTATTTATATCCAAGCTTGCATGAGCCAACTCTCATGATTGATACTCACTTCTCATTGTGAACATATTTCACAGGTGCCCACAAAGTCCCAGGCCCTGAGTTAAGGGCTAGAAAGACAAAAACAAAAACGTGCATCCTACTAATCTCAAACTCACTGGCTTATTCACTGTGTCTCTGATATCCCAGGAAGGCCCCTGCCTTGAGGTCTTGGCAAATCTGTCCAAAACATTCTCCTAGAGACATCTCCCTGGCTCCCACCTCACCACTTTCAGGTCTTTCTCAAATCTGTTTTCTCTAGTAAGATCAGCAAGCCTTATGAAATTTTAACTTGCCCTAGTCTCATATCTTGCTCTCCAACTCAGTGCTAACCTTGAAAAATCACAGCACACACTCCCAGTACAGCCTGGCAGTCATGGAAGAAAGCAAAACAGAACTAAAATTCTCCCACTGGCTTCCAAAAAGCTGTCATTGTTTGGTCATTCTGGTGGTTCCCTAAAGGATTCCACTTGAAAGGCTCTCTGTATCTGACCTGACTTGAAAATTTTCCAGTGTAAAAATTCTTCTCCCCAGGGGATATTTGTTGAAAATAATTTAGAGGCAAGTGTTTTAACTTTTCAGATGCCTGAGATGGTGGATTAAATTTGGAATAAACAGTAGACTAACCAAAAAAACTTAAAAAGACAAGCTCACAGGAACTTTGAAAAATTCTGACATATTCCTGGAAACTAGAGAGCCACATACATATCCAGGGCTGTACATATGCTCAGAAAGGAATTGAAAGGGCCCTAAACTCTCACTTCTGGTTGGCCTTGAGGCTCTGCACAAGCAGGAAGTAAAGGCTAAAGCAGAGTTGTCAATTGCCTGTCTAAGTATTCAAGGTGTGCCCCAACATACATGCTCCTCAACACAGACTGGGAGGCTCATTGGTTCCAGATGTTTAAGGAAATCTCTGTTTAACAACTAGCTGACCACTAAGCTGAGTAGAAATTTCAGTGGCCACACACAACTAAGAATACAGATTTTACAAAATTAGTTCTGAAAAGTCACTAAACAAACAATAACAACTTCAATAATCAACAACAAGAACAAACCATGGGGAAAGAAGGAATCTGATTAACAGAGTAGCCTTATTAAATTATTTGCAATGCTGAGTTTTTAACAACAACAACAAAAAAATTTAAAGACATGAAAAGAAACAAGAAACCTGGCCCATACTCAGGAAAAATGTAATAGAAACTGTCCCTGATGAAGCCCAGACTCAATGTCAAACTCAATGTCAATTGAACTTAAGTCAGCTACTTAAAATATTTTCAAGAAGGAAAGGAAACTATGTCTTAAATAATTAAATGAAAACATGAGAATGATGGTTCACCAAATATTGAATATCAATAAAGAGATAGAAATCATAAAATAATGAACCAAATACAAATTTTAAGAGTACAATAACTGAAATGAAAAACAGCAAATTTGAGCAGATACAAGAAAGAATTAGCAAACTTGAAAGTAGATCAGTGAAGATTATCCATTATGAGGAATGGAGAAAAAAAAATATAGCTTCAGAGACTTGGGGAGCACTATCAAGAGTGTCAATATAGGCATAATGGGAGGCCTCCCAAGAGGTTGCTGCCTGTGTTCTCCTCTAGGATTTTGATGGATTCCTATCTCACATTTAGTTACCTCATCCATTTTGAGTTTATCTTTGTGTATGGTGTAAGATATGGTCCAGTTTCATTCTTCTGCATGTGACCGTCCAATTTTCCCAACACCTTTTGTTGAAGAGACTGTCTAAGAATTTATCTATTTCTTCTAGGTTATCCAATTTATTGGCATACTAGTCTCTTATGATCCTTTGTATTTCTGTTGTGTCAGTTGTGATGTCTCTTTTTTTCATTTCTGATTTTATTTATTTTAATCTGTGTGTTTTTTTCTTAGTATAGTTTAAGTTTTCAATTTTGTTTATCTTTTCAAAGAGCAAGTTCTTATTTCAATGATATTTTCTATTGTTTTTCTGGTCTCTATCTCATTTATTACTGTTCTGATCTTTGCTGTTTTCTTCCTTCTGCAAACTTTGGGCTTAATTTGTTCCTTTTTTTCTAGTTTCTTGAGGTATAAAGTTAGGTAGTTTACTTGTGATCTTTCTTCAGTTGTTTGGGACATGTCTTAATTTCTCCTCCATTTTAAACGGTAGTTTTTCTGAATATAGAATTCTTAGTTGGCAGTCTTTCTTTTAGCACTCTGAATATGTCATCCCTCTGCCTTTGACCTTCATGGTTTTGTGTGAGCACTTAGCGGTTAATCTTATTGAGAATCTCCTGTATGTCATGAGTCGTTGTCTCTTGCCACTGTCAAGATTCTCTCTTTGTCTTTGTCTTTTGACAGTTTCATTACATTGTGTGGATCTATTTAAGTTTATCCTACTTGGATTTGTTAAGCTTCTTGGATTAATGTTTTTCATTAAATTTGGGAAGTTTTTGGTCATCATGTCTTCAAATATTTATTTTGTCCCATTCTTTCTCTTCTCCTCCCAGGTATTGGAGTGGGGAAGCCGGCTGCAGAGACGGAGCTGAGGCACGGGCTCTCAGCTTGGGGTTGCCATAAACTGTGATCAGTGACACAGCCGGGCCACTGCTCCTCCAGCAGGGACCCAACAAGCGGCAGATGTGGGGAGACTCCCCTTCCTCTCCTGGGAGGAGCGGTGTGGGAGAGCACCGCAGGAATCTGCTGGGTTTGGAGACTCCACACCGAGTCGGGTGCCAGAGATAGACATGCTCAGTCACAGGCCGGGTGAGCACGGAGTGAGGCCAGAGACCAGGGAGATGGGAGTGAGTGACTGCTTTTCTCTGGGGGATCACTGAAGAGCTGGGCCCTAAGTTCTCGGCTCCTCCGGGGCAGAGATTGGGAAGCTGCCATTTTCACTCTCATCCTCCAAAGCTGTACTGAAAGCCTGAGGGAACAAAAGATCCCGATAGCAAACGCGAGCGGATTACTTAGCCCAGACCAGCAAGGGCGGGGCAATTCCGCCTTGGGCAAAGACCTTTGGGAACCACAGCAACAGGCCCCTCCCCCAGAAGATCAACAAGAACAGCCAGCCAAGACCAAGTTTACCGATCAATGAGAATGGCAGAACTCCAGCACTAGGGGAATACTGCATATAGAATTTATGGCTTTTTTCCCCATGATTCTTTAGTCTTTCAAAGTTAATTTTTTAGTTTTCTTTTTTTTCTATTTTTTAGTTGAATTTTTCTTCTTTCTCTTTTCAACCAACAGTTTATCAATTCCTTTTTTAAAATATTTTTTAATTTTCATTTTAACAGTCATATTCTATCTCTTCATTCTATTTAAATTTATTTTGTGTATATATATATATATGTTTTTCTTTCTTTAAAATTTTGGGATACAGTTTCTTCTAACAGACCAAAATATACCCTAAATCTAGTGTATGACATTGTCCTAGTTTCCCACCTTATCACATTCTCTCTCACTTTTTTAAATTATTTCATTTTTTCAACCAACTTCTTATCTTATCAATTCCTTTTATAAAATCTTTTTTTAATTTTCATCTTTACAGTCATATTCCATCCCTTCATCGTATTTACCCTTATTTTTGTACATATATAAGTTTTTCTTACTTTAAAATTTTCGGAGACAGTTTCTTTGAACAGACCAAAATACACCCAAAATCTAGTGTGTGGCTCTGTTCTATTCACCAGCCTGATTGTATTCTTTTTTTTTTCCTTTATTTTCTCCCCAGTCTCGAAACTCCTCTGATTTGTTTAGTGTATATTTTTCTGGGGTCGTTGTTACACTTTTAGCATTTTGTTCTCTCATTCATCTATTCTCCTCTGGACAAAATGAAAAGGTGGAAAAACTCACCTCAAAAGAAAGAACAAGAGGCAGTACCAGGGACCTAATCAATACGGACATTAGTAAGATGTCAGAACTAGAGTTCAGTATGACGATTATAAAGATACTAGCCGGGCTTGAAAAAAGCATGGAAGATACTAGAGAATCCCTTTCTGGAGAAATAAAAGAACTAAAATCTAATCAAGTCAAAATCAAAAAGGCTATTAATGAGGTGCAATTAAAAATGGAGGCACTATCTGCTAGGACAAATGAGGCAGAAGAGAGAATTAGTGCTAGAGAAGACTAAATAATGGCGAATAAAGAAGCTGAGAAAAAGAGAGATAAACAACTATGGGATCACGGGGGCAGAATTCAAGAGATAAATGATACCATAAGATGAAAGAATATTAGAATAATTGGGATCCCAGAAGACAAAGAAAGAGAGAGAGGGACAGAAGGTATACTGGAGCAAATTATAGCAGAGAACTTCCCTAATTTAGGGAAGGAAACAGACATCAAAATCCAGGAGGCACAGAGAACCCCCCTCAAAATCAATAAAAATAGGTCAACACCCAGACATCTAATAGTAAAAGTTACAAATCTCAGAGACAAAGAGAAAATCCTGAAAGCATCTCAGGACAAGAGGTCTGTAACCTACAATGATAGAGACATTTGATTGGCAGCAGACCTATCCACAGAGACCTGGCAGGCCAGAAAATACTGGCATGATATATTCAGAGCACTAAATGAGAAAAATATGTAGCCAAGAATACTATACCTAGCTAGGCTGTCACTGAAAATAGAAGGAGAGATAGAAAGCTTCCAGGACAAACAAAAACTAAACGAATTTGTGAACACCAAACCAGCCCTACAAGAAATATTGAAAGGGGTCCTCTAAGCAAAGAGAGAACCTAAAAGTAACATAGACCAGAAGGGAACAGAGACAATGTACAGTAACAGTCACCCTACAGGAGGCTGGGATCAAGCCCTGCAAGGGGCTCCCTGCTCAGCAGGAAGACTGCTTCTCCCTCCCCCACTCTCCCTGCTTGTGTTCCCTCTCTTGCTCAATCTCTCTGTCAAATAACTAAATAAAATCTTTTAAAAATAATAGTAGTTGGGGACTTTAACAACCCCTCACTGAAATGGACAGATATTCTAAGCAAAAGATCAACAAGGAAATAAAGGCTTTAAATGACACACTGGACCAGATGGACTTCACAGATATATTCAGAATATGCCATCACAAAGCAACAGAATACACATTCTTCTCTAGTGCCCATGAAACATTCTCCAGAATTGATCACATCCTGGGTCACAAATCAGGTATAAACTGGTACCAAAAATTGGGATCATTCCCTGCATATTTTTGGGTCACAGTGCTTTGAAACTAGAACTCAATCACAAAAGGAAAGTCGGCAGGAACTCAAATACATGGAGGCTAAAAAGCATCCTACTGAAGAATGAATGGGTCAGTCAGGAAATTAAAGAAGAATTAAAAAAAATTCTTGGAAACAAATGAAAATGAAAACACAACTGTTCAAAATCTTTGAGATGCAGCAATGGTGGTCCTAAGAGGAAAATATATGGCAATAAAAGCCTTTCTCAAGAAACAAGAAAGGTCTCAAATACACACCCTAACCCTACACCTAAAGGAGCTGGAGAAAGAACAGCAAATAAAGCCTAAACCCAGTAGGAGAAGAGAAATAATAAAGATCAGAGCAGAAATCAATGCAATAGACCCCAAAGAACAGTAGAACAGATCAATGAAAGTAGGAGCTGGTTCTTTGAAAGAATTAATAAGGTTGATAAACCCTGGCCAGATTTATCAAAAAGAAAAGAGAAAGGACCCAAATAAATAAAATCATGAACGAAAGAGTAGAGATCACAACCAACACCAAAGAAATATAAACAATTAGAAGAACATATGATGAGCAAATTAGACAATCTGGAAGAAATGCATGCATTCCTAGAGATGTATAAACTACCAAAACTGAACCAGGAAGAAATGGAAAACCTGAACAGACCCACAACCAGAAGGAAATTGAAGCAGTAATAAAAAATCTCACAACAAACAAGAGCCCAGGGCCAGATGGCTTCCCAGGGGAATTCTACCAAACATTTAAAGAAGAATGAATACCTAATCTTCGGAAACTGTTCCAAAAAATAAAAATGGAAAGAAAACTTCCAAACTCATTCTATGAGGCCAAAATTACCTTGATCCCAAAACCAGACAAAGACACCATCCAAAAGGAGAAGTACAGACTAATATCCCTGAGGACATGGATGCAAATATCCTACCAAAATACTAGCCAATAGGATCCAACAGTACATTAAAAGGATTATTCACCATGACCAAGTGGGATTTATTCCTGGGCTGCAAGTTTGGATCAACATCCAGAAATCAATCAAGTGATACACTACATGAATAAAAGAAAGACCAAGAACCATATGATCCTCTCAATAGATGCAGAAAAGGCATTTGACAAAGTATACCATCCTTTCTTGATTAAAACTCTTCAGAGTGTAGGGATAGAGGGTACATACCTCAATATCATAAAAACCATCTATGAAAAACCCACAGGAAAAATCATTCTCAATGGGGAAAAACTGAGAGCTTTTCCCCTAAGGTCAGGAACACGGTAGGGATGTCCACTATCACCACTGCTATTCAACTTAGCATTAGAAGTCCTAGCCACAGCAATCATACAACAAAAAGAAATCAAACGCATCCAAATTGGCAAAGAAGAAGTCAAACTCTCACTGTTTGCAGATGATATGATACTTTATGTGGAAAACCCAAAAGACTCCACCCCAAAACTGCTAGAACTCGTACAGGAATTCAGTAAAGTGGCAGGATATAAAATCAATGCACGGTAATCAGTGGCATTCCTATACAGCAATAACAAGACAGAAGAGAGAGAATTAGGGAGTCAATCCCATTTACAATTGCACCCCAAACCATAAGATACCTAGGAATAAATCTAACCAAAGAGGCAAAGGATCTGTACTCAGAAAACTATAGAATACTCATGAAAGAAACTGAGGAAGACACAAAGAAATGGAAAAACATCCATGCTCATGGGTTGGAAGAACAAATATTGTGAAGATGTCAAAGCTACCCGTAACAATCTACACATTTAATGAAATCCCTTTCAAAATACCATCAAGTTTTTTCAAAGAAATGGAACAAATAATCCTAAAATTTGTATGGAACCAGAAAAAACCCTAAATAGCTGGAGAAATGTTGAAAAAGAAAAGCAAAGCTGGTGGCATCACAATTCCGGACTTCAAGCTTGATTACAAAGCTGTCATCACAGACAGTACGGTAGTGGCACAAAAACAAACACATAGATCAGTGTAACAGAATAGAGAGCCCAGAAATGGATCTTCAACTCTATGGTCAACTAATCTTCGACAAAGCAGGAAAGAATGTCCAGTGGAAAAAAGGCAGTCTCTTCAACAAATGGTGTTGGGAAAATTGGACAGCCACATGCAGAAGAATGAAACTGGACCATTTCCTTACACCACACACAAAAATAGACTCCAAATGGTTGAAAGACCTAAACGTGAGACAGGAGTCCATCAAAATCCTAAAGGAGAACACAGGCAGCAACCTCTTCGACCTCAGCTGCAGCAACTTCTTCCTAGAAATATCGGCAAAGGCAAGGGAAGCCAAGGCAAAAATGAACTATTGGGACTTCATCAAGATAAAAAGCTTTTGCACAGCAAAGGAAACAATCAACAAAACCAAAAGACAACTGACAGAATGGGAGAAGATACTTGCAAATGACATATCAGAAAAAGGGCTAGTATCCAAAATCTATAAAAAACTTATCAAACTCAACACCCAAAAAATAAATAATCCAATCAAGAAATGGGCAGAAGCCATGAACATACATTTCTACAAAGAAGACGTACAAATGGCCAACAGACACACGAAAATGTGCTCAACATTACTCTGCATCAGGGAAATCCAAATCAAAACCTCCATGAGATACCACCTCACACCAGTCAGAATGGCTAAAATTAACACGTCAGGAAACAACAGATGTTGGCAAGGATGCGGAGAAAGGGGAACCCTCCCACACTGTTGGTGGGAATGCAAGCTGGTGTAGCCACTCTGGAAAACAGTATGGAGGTTCCTCAAACAGTTGAAAATAGAGCTACCTTATGCCCCAGCAACTGCACTACTACGTATTTACCCCAAAGATACAGATGTAGTGATCTGAAGGGTTACGTGCACCCCAATGTTTATAGCAGCAATGTCCACAATAGCCAAACTATGGGAAGAGCCTAGATGTCCATCAACAGAAGAATGGATAAAGATGATGTGGTATAAATATACAATGGAATATTGTGCAGCCATCAAAAAAATGAAATCTTGCCATTTGCAATGACGTGGATGGAATTAGAGGGTATTATGCTAAGCAAAATAAGTCAATCAGAGAAAGACAAGTATCATATGAAGTCACTGATATGAGGAATTTGAGAAACAATACAGAGGATCATAGGGGAATGGAGGGAAAAATGAAACAAGATGAAACCAGAGAGGGAGACAAACCATAAGAGACTCTTAATCTCAGGAAACAAATTGAGGGTTGCTCTAGTGGAGGGGGGTGGGAGGGATGGGGTGGTTAGGTGATGGACACTGGGGAGGGTATGTACTATGGTGAGCACTGTGAATTGTGTAAGACTGATGAACCACACACCTATACCCCTGAAACAAAGAATACATTATATGTTAATAAAATAAAAATCAATCAATCAATTAATTAATTAATTTAATTAATTTTTTAAAAAAGCTTGCCAACACAGAAGAGCTCAGGACCAGATGGTTTCACTGGTGAATTCTACCAAAACATTTAAAGAAGTATTAACAGAAATCCTTCTCAGATTCTTCCAAAAATTGAAGCAGTGGGAACAGTCCCAATTCATTCTGAGAGGCCAGCTTTACCCTGATACCAAAATCAGATAAGAACACTGAAAGAAAAAAATTTACAGGCCAATATCCTTGATGAATAATAGCATTCTAGGTGCAAAAATTCTCAACAGTATATTACCATATTAAATTGAACAGCACATTAAAAGAATCATACACCATGATCAAGTGGGATTTATCCCTGGGATATAAGAAGGGTTCAATGTATGCAAATCAATACATGTGATGCAGCACATTAACAGAATGAAGAATAAAAACCATGTGATCATCTTAATAGATGCATTAAAAGCATTTGAAAAAATTCAACATTCTATCATGATAAAAATTCTTTTTTTTAAAGATTTTATTTTCTATTTGTCAGAGAGTCAGAGAGAGAGCACAAGCAGGGAGAGCAGCACACAAAGGGAGATGCAGTTGTTCCCTGCTGAGCAAGGAGCCTGATGCAGGACTTGATTCCAGGATCCTGGGATCATGACCTGAACCAAAGGGAGATGCTCAACTGACTGAGCCACCCAGGCATCCCATGATAAAAATTCTTTAAAAATTAGGTAAAAAACGAATGTACCAGATCATAATAAATGCCACATATGAAAAATCCACAGCTAACTCCTACTCATTGGTGAAAGGATGAAAGCTTCCCACTAAGATCAGGAACAAGACAGTGTCCATTCTCACCACTCTTATTCCATATAGAATTGGAAATCCTAGCCAGACCAATTAGGGGAAGAAAAAATATATAGCATCAAAATCAGAAAGAAAGAAGTAAAATTGTCTCCTTCTACAGATGACAAGATCTTATATACAGAAAACAATAAGATTCCATTAAAAAAACTGTTAGAGCTAATCAACAAATTCAGTAAAGTAGCAGGATACAAAATCAACATGAAAAATTCAGTTACATTTCTATATACTGACAATGAATCATCTGCAAAAGAAAAAAGAAAGCAATCCCATTTACAATAACAATTTTCAAAATAATAAAAAACCAAGGAGGTGAAAAAGATGTACACTGAAAAATTACAAGACATTGATAAAAGAAATTGAAGAAGACACAAATAAATGGAAAGATATTCTGTTCATTAATTGGAAGAGCTTATATTGTTAAAGTGTCCGTGCTACCCAAAATCACCTATAGATTCAGTGTACTCCCTATCAAAATTCCAATGGCATTTTTTCATGGAAAGAGAATAAACAATCCTAAAATTTGTATGCAACCACAAAAGAGCCTAAATAGCCAAAGCAATCATGAGAATGAAGAAAAAAGTGAGAGACATCACAATTCCTGATTTCAAACTATATTACAGAGCAGTAGGAGTCAAAACAGTATGGTAGTGGCATAAAAATAGACACAGACCAATGCACCAGAATTGTGAGTCCCCAAATAAATCCTTGCATATACAGTCAGCTAATATTTGACAAAGGAGCCAAGAATACTCGATGGGGAAAGGATAGTCTCTTAAATGTTTATCAGGAAAACTGGATATTCACATACGGAAGAATGAAATTGGACCCTTTAATTCATTCACAAAAATTAACTTGGGGGGACGCCTGGTGGCTCAGTCGGTTAAGCTACTGTCTTTGGCTCAGTTCATGATCCCAGGGTCCTGGGATTGAGCCCCATATCTGGCTCCCTGCTCAGCTGGGAGCCTGCTTTTCCTTCTCCCTCTGCCGCGCCTCCTGCTTGTACTCTCTGGCTCTCTCTATCTCTGCGCCAAATAAATAAATAAATAAATAAATAAATACATAAATAAATACATAAATACATAAATAAAATCTTTTTAAAAATTAGCTTGAAATGGATTAAAGATTTAAATTTAAGACCTGAAACCATAAAACCCTTGGAAGAAAACTGGAAAAACCTTTTTGATATTGTTCTTGGTGATGCTTTTTTTTTCTTTTGATATGCCACCAAAAACACTAGAAACAAAAACATTAACAAGTTAGATTACATCAAACTAAAATGTTTCTGCACATACAAGAAACAACGAAATGAAAAGGTAACATATGAAATGGGAGAAGATAATTGTAAATCGTATATCTTATCAAGTGTTATTTTGCCAAATATATGTGGAACTCATGCAACTAAAGAGGAAAAAACAAATAATGAATTCAAATAGGTGGTGGAACTGAACAGACCTTTTTTCTCCAAAAAGATATCTAAATGGCCATCAGGTACATGAAAAATGCTCAATATCACTAATAATTATGGAAACTCAAATGAAAATCTCAAGGTGAAAACCTCACACATCACACCTGTTAGAATGACTATAGTTTAAAAAGCAAGAGATAACATGTGTTGGCAAAGATGGGGAGAAAAGGGAACCCCTGGGCACTGTCGTTAGGACTGTAAATTGGTGCAGCCATTATGGAAAACATTGTGAAGTTCCCTTAAAAAATTAAAAATAGAGCGGCACCTGGGTGGCTCAGATGGTTAAGCATCTGCCTTTGGCTCAGGTCATGATCTCAGGTCCTGGGATCGAGCCCCACGTTGGGCTCCCTGGCCAGCAGGGAGTCTGCTTCTCCCTCTACCCCTCCCCTGCTCATTCTCTCTGTTTCTCTCTCTCTCTCTCAAATGAATAAATTAAAAAAATTAAAAATAGAACTACCATATGATTCAGTAATCCCCCTTCTGGGTATATATCCAAAGGAAACGAAAATCACTCTCTCAAAGAGAGATCTGTATTTCATGTTCATTGCAGCATTATTTGCAATAGCCCAAGTGCCCACTGACTGATGAATGGATAAAGACATTGGGAGATATATATACAATGAAGTGTTATTCAGCCATAAAATAGGAAAAAAATCTTGCCACTTGTGACGACATGGATGGTCTCTGAGGGCATTATGCTAAGTGAACTTAAGTCACACAGAGAAAGACAAACACTGTATGATCTCACTTATATGTGGAATCTAAAAAATCTGAACTCATAGAAACAGAGTAGAATGGTGGTTGCCAGGGGCTGGAGGGAAGTGAGGGAAATGGGGAGATGTTGGTCAAAGGATACAAATTTCAAGTTTTAAAATGAACACTTTCTGAATATCTAAAGTGCAGCATGGTGACTATAGTTAACAATCCTGTGTTATATACTTAAAAATTGCTAAGGGTTCTTACTTCACACACGCACTACACACACACACAAATGGCAATTATGTGAGGTGATGGAGGAGGTTTTAACTAACCTTATTGTAGTAATTATTTCACTATATATGAGTGTCAAAGCATCATGGTGTATGCCTTAAACTTATATGTGTTATATGTCAATAATATCTCAATAAACCTGGAGGGGGAATCCAATAGCACACAAAAGGGATTACATACCACAAACAAGTGGGATTTTTCTCAGGATTGTAAGTTTGGTTCAATATAGGAAAATCTATAATGTAATAGAACATTTTAATAGAATAAAGGGGAAAACTGTATGCTCATCTCAACAGAGACAGACAAGGCATTTGACAAAATTCAACACCCTTTCATGATAAGAAATACTCAACAAATAGTAACAGAAGGCAACTTTCCAAACTTGATAAAGAGCATCAGTGATAACTATTCAACATTGTGTTGGAGGCTGTAGTCAGGGTAAGTAGGCAAAAAATAATAATTAAAAGATATTAGATGGAAGGAAAGAATGAAAACAATATTCATAGGTGACATGATCTTCTATGTATATAAGCCTAAGGAACACACACACACACACACACACACACACACACACACACACACGAGGTAAATGAATTCAGCAAGGTTGCAGTATACAAGATGAATATACAAAAATCAGTTGTATACCTATACTCTTGCAATAGACAATCCAAAAATGAAATTAGGAAAATAATTCAATTTATAATAGCATCAGAAAAAATAAAATGCTTAGGAAAAATTTAATGAAAAAAATAGGAGACTTGTGCACTGAAAATTACAAAACATTGGTGAGAGAAATTAAAGAAGACATAAGTGAAAGGAGGGACACCCTGTGTTCAGGGATTGGAGGACTTAATACTGTTAAAATAGCAATACTCCCCCAAACTGATCTACAGAATCAATGCAATCTCTATCAAAATTCCAACTTCATTTTTCTCCTCTCCTCCCCCACCCCAGAAATTGGCAACTGGCCTAAAATTCATATGGAAAGACAAGGGACCCAAAATAGTAAAACATTCTTGAAAAAGAACAAAATTGGAGTATAGTAGGCACCCCCATATCTGCAGTTTTGTTTTCTGCAATTTTAGTTACCACAGTCAACCATGGTCCAGAAGCAGGTGATCCCTTTTCTGACGTATCATCAGAAGGCCAATAGTAGCCTGACACTACATCACAGTGCCCACATCATTCCCCTCACTTCTCATCACATAGGCATTTTATCATCTCACATCATCATAAAAAGAAGAGTGAGTGCAGTACAATAAGATATTCTGAGAGAGAGAGTGGGAGAAAGAGAGACCACACTCACACAACTTTTGTTACAGTATATTGTTATAATTGTTTTATTTTCTTCTTGATTATTATTGTTAGCCTCTTACTGTACCTAATTTATAACTATGTATATATAGAAAAGAACAGTATATATAGGGTTTGGTACTATCCATGATTTCAAGCATCCACTGAGGATCTTGGAATGTATCCCCCATAGATAAAGGGGGATTGCTGTACTCACACTTTCCAATTTCAAAACTTACTACAAAGCTACATTAATCAAGATAAGGTGGTACTGGGATAAAAACAGACATAAAAATATATAGAAAGAATTGGGAGTCTAAGAATAAACCCACACATCTCCAGTTAACTGATTTTCAACAAGGGCACAAAGATAATTCAAAGAATTGTCAAAGAATGGTCCTTCCAAAAATGGTACTTAGACAAATAAATATCAAATTGCAGAAGAATGAATTTGAACCCTAACTCATACCACATACAAAAATTAATTCAAACCTATTAGTAACAGCTAAAACTATGGAATTCTTAGAAGGAAACTTAGTTCCAAATCTTCACTACCTTGGATCTGGCAACAGTTTTCTTAGATATGATTGATACCCAAGACACAAGCAAGCAAAGAAAAAAATGGATAAATCAGATATCATCAAATTAAAAACTTTTTCTGCATCAAAGAAGGATACTATGAAGAAAATAAAAAGACAACACATAGGATGGTAGAAAATGTTTGTGAATCCTATATCTGATCAGGGTTTATCCAGAATATATAAAGAACTCTTACAACTCACCAATAAAAAGAAAATAACCCAATTTAAGAATGGTCAAAGGAGGGATGCCTGCATGGCTCAGTCAGTTAAGCGTCTGCCTTCAGCTCAGGTCATAATCCCAGGGTCCTGGGATCGAGTCCCACAACAGGCTCCTTGCTCAGTGGGGAGCCTGCTTCTCCCTCTGCCTGCTGCTCCCCCTGCTTGTGCTGTCTCTCTCCCTCTCTCTTTCTCTCTCTGACAAATAAGTAAAATGTTTAAAAAAATGGTCAAAGGATTTGAATAGACATTTCACCAGAGAAGATATGTAGATGATCAATAAATACATGAAAAGATGCTCAACATCATTAATCACAAAGGAAACACAAATCAAAACCAAAATGAGATACCACTTCACATCTACTAAGATGGCAATACATAGATATCTAAATACATAAAAATTGACAATAGCAAGTATCAGAAAGGATGTAGAGAAACTGGAATCCTCATACATTTCTAGTGGGAATGTAAATGGTAATGTCACTTTGGAAAAGTTTGGCAGTTCCTCCAAATGTTAAACATAGCATTGTCATGAGCCAGCAATTCTACTCCTAGATATTTACCCAAAAACTGTTCACACAAAAATTTGTACATGAAGTTCACATAAGTTATTATTCATAATCATCAAAAGTGGAACTACCCAAATGTGCGTCAACCAATGAATATGGATAAACACAGTGGTATGTCCATACAATGGAATATTATTCAACCATAAAAAGGAATGAAGTATTGACATTCTACAACATGGAGAGAGTTTGAAAACATTATGCTAAGTAAAAGAACGTAGACATAAAAAGATCAATATTGTATGATTCCACTTATCCAGAATAGACAAATCCATAGAGATGGAAAGTAGATTCATGGTTGCCAAAGGTTGGAGGTAGAAGGGAATGGGAAATGCCTGCTAATGGGTATGGCATTTCTATAGGGTGTGATGAAAGTGTTCTGGAATTAAGTAGTGGTGATGGTTATACAACCTTGCAGTTGTACTAAAAACCATTGTATTCAACTCTTTAAAATGCAAGATTTTAGGTCATGATCCCAGGGTCATGGGATCGAGCCCCACATCAGGCTCCCTGCTCCGTGGGAAGCCTGCTTCTCCCTCTCCCACTCCCCCTGCTTGTGTTCCTTCTCTCACTGTGTCTCTCTCTGTCAAATAAAAAAAAATATATTAAAAAAATAAAATGCTAGATTTTTATGGTATATGTTTATATCTCAATAAAAACATAAAAACTTTCATTACCATCTGACACATAATATGATTATTTATTTACATATACTTATAAAACATTATGTAATGCTTGATTATTTTATATGTGTCTTATTTACTGTGGTTACCCCACTAGAATTTAAGTTGAACAATGGCAGGGATTTTTTATCTGTTTCATTCAGTATTATTTTCATAGCAACTTTCATGGGGCCTGGAGTATATTGAGCACTTATGAGATACTGAATGAATATTTGAATGAAAGGAAAAAAGGAAGGAGGGAGGGAGGGAGGAGGGAAGGAAGGGAAGGGAGGAGGGAGGGAGGGAGGGGAAGGAAGGGAAGGGAGGAAGTGGGGAGAGGGAAGGAGATAGAGCACTATTGTGTGCTCCTGGGTGGGAGGAGGACAAAGACACTACATCTCACAGTTGGGCATTGAATTGGATTTAAAAGTCACCCAGCACACTAGCACATAGTGGGAACTCACTGCATGTCTGATGAAGAAATGACTTAATGAGCAAGCTCCTCTAATTTGTGTCTTTTGCTTTCCTTGATTAATGCCACCTTACCTTTTCCCCTAAACCTGAAAAGGCCTATAGTGGAAAGCTGAGTATTCACAGAGGGTCACATGACAAGCTCTGCAGTTGGATAATTCCTCCCTATCTCTACTTTCTTCTGGTAAGAAGATGGAGCAAATCCCCTAAACCTTCAGAGTCCTTGCTCAGATATACCAAGTCAAGGTTACAAACATTGCATGCTGGTGTGTGTAGAGACCAATAAACAGGAAATAATAGCTCTGGTTCTTGAAATGTAGAATAGCAATTCAAATACCTAAATTGGGTACTCTGTGTAAATAAATTCCTTCCATCGATTCTGGTTTTATTTTACCTTGCTCTATAAGAGCAAGGATTGTGTTTGTTTTGTTCATAGAATCTTGTCCACTGTCTTTGACTCCTATAAAACCAAAATGTTGATGTTGATGAGGAACATTTTGCTTTCTATGCTTGTTTATACTGGGGAGTCACACACTCAAACAGCCACAGGGGCCAGTTCTGGGTAAATAGTAGGGTGTGGTGGAGACTATTATAAACCAGATAGCTCATGTGACTCTGTTCCATTGACAGTGGTTGCGTAGGGATCAAGGTCTCCTAGGACTACCAGGTTGTCGGATTCTCTGTCTCCCCTCCTCCATCTTCTTTCTCTCTCTCTTTCTGCCCCTCCCCTTTCTCTGTCTATAAGATAAGCTGAATGTCTGAATTTTCTATGTGAAATATAATAATTTTTGTATACTGGTAAATGATCCAGTTTGCTTTTTAAGCATCCTCATTGAGATACAACTTAGATTCCACATCACTCATACATACAAGACAGAGCCATGAAACCATGATAATCTAATCATCATCCCAAAAAGAAACCTTGCAGCTATTAGCAGTCCCCCCTCATTCCTGTCCCTCCCACACCATCCTAGACCACCACTAATCCATTTTCTGTCTCTGTAGATTTGCCTACTCTGGACATTTCACAGAAGTGGGATCATGCAATCCATGGGCTTTGGTGACTGGCTTCCTGCACTCAGCACAGTGTTTTCAAGGTGCATTTATGTGGTAACACAGGGCCATGCTTCATTCCTTCTTTGCTTTTATTCCTATTGACTCGTCCTCCCTTGTATGGCTATAGCACACTTCGTTTATCCATTACCTGTTGATGGACATTGAACAAAGCATGCCACAAGCTGGGCTCAACCCTGTGGCCATTTGTCACCTCTGCCCTGGACTGTATAATAGCCTCCTGGATGGTCTCTGCCTCCTGTTCAAACCTCCTGTCCATTGCTGACAGGGGGCCTGTGGATGCGACTAGCCAGGCAGTCTAGGTTGGAATCTTTGAGACAATTTTTCTAAAACAAGTCTCTGAGCATGTATGTTACTCCTCAATCCCACCCCAATGCTGAAACTGCCCTCCTCCCTTGGCTTTAGGATACAGTCCCAGTCCCTGAGCCCTGCACACAATCTCCTTCAAGACTTGACCCCATCACCATCCACAGTCTTCTCTGGTCACAAACCCTGCACTCCAACCCACCACATGATTCTCCCTCTTCAACAGCTGAGCATCCCATCCTTCCATTCCTCTGACCATACTGTGTCATGTGGTGAAACAACTCCTTCCATTGCCTCTATTGGGTCATTCTCCTCCACTGGAGAGTGAACTCCTTCTGGCCAAGGGTTGTTCCTTCTTCATTAGTGTCTCCATCCTCAAGGCTTGAGACACAGTTGGTATGTGATAAATATCTGATCATGGAGTAGGCTCAGGCTGTTCCTCTCTCTAAAGTGCTTGTGTATGAACTAACTTTGGAATCCCCCTCTATTTACTGCTTTGAAATGAAGCTTTTTTAAAGTAAGAATGTATCTGAGCCATGCATCCAAATGTCAGGTTTCAAAACGCGTTGTGAGCTAAAGAGTCCAAGTCATAAACTTCAAAGCTAGAGCTTATAATGGGAATTCTGACTGACAGCCCCTTAATTGCAGCCTTTAAATATACACAGTCACTCATGGGAGCCCAGCTTTTAAAAAGGGACTCCTGCTTGACTGGCTGAAATTGTGAACAGTGGGGTACAATTCCTTAAGCTGCAAGGCGCCACAGATCAGAGAGAATGCAAGAGAAACTCTAAAGAACCCTCTGGCATGAATTTTATCCTTAGCAGATGTTATCAAAACCAAAATAGGTGGAAAAGCTTGGACCAGAACAAACAAATATTCTTTGTGCTCCAAACTGACACATACAGTTTATTTGCTGGTGTTTGGAGTGGTTGGAAAGGAAAGATGTCAGAGCAATAATAGGTTTATACCCAAGGGCAGACAGAGTACACAGGCTGGTGAGTGGGCGGTGACTCAAAGCAGGGTGGCCAGGAAGAGGGAAGTCCACAGATCCCAGACTCCAGTGACCCCCGACATTGACAGAGACCATGGGAGGCACTGTTGCCCCGCATGCCTCGAGCCCATATCAAAGCTGGTCCTCCTTGTCCCTGCCTCTAGCAGCAGGTTGCACTGTCTTAGCGGGTGGCATAAGTGCAGGCTGTCCTCTACCAAACCCCAGACAACAGTACTGTACTTGGTCTGGTAACTGTACACCATATTGAGATCTGAGACCTTGTCTCTTTATTCCCACACTGTGCTCAGCCAAAGAGCATGTGAGGTTGATGTTCTGATACCACAGCTCCAGTTCAGGTGGAAAGAGTCACCCTGAGAGGTAGTTTGGTGATGAATCGAGCAGGAAATTGAGGATAAAACCACTAAAACAACCATCTCAGAGTGGATTTAAGTCCTAATGTTGCCAGTTAATAGCTATGTGGCTTTGAACTTGGGCTAGAGTTGCCAAGTAAAACACAGAACACCAGGTTAAATTTGAGTTTCAGATAAACAACAAGTAAATTGCTTGACATGCTTATACTAAAAACTTATCTAAATTATATATTATTTTGTTTATCCAAAATTCAAATTTGTCTGGGTATCCCAGACTGGCAAATTTCAACTGGCAAATGGTTCCTCACACTAAGCCTTGTTTTCCCACTCGTTTCTACATGGTAGCAATGCCCGTTTCACATGTTGATTAAGATGATAGCATAAACTGAGATTATACCAGCCCAGTACAGGATTCTTATTCTGTTGACTGTTAGGGATTATGATCATGACAAATTGATGTCCAACGACTTTTCTCTTTCCTTACTACCTTTGTCTGCCTTTCAGCTATTTCTAAGTGTTAAACTTTTCATAAAGGCCAATGTGAGTTTTCCTCATGATGGACCATTTCCTTTCTCACCACAGAAAGCACAAGAACCTCAGGTGATGTGTCAAAACAGAAGGTGGGTTTTAAAGGTGGCTGAATACCTCCTCAGTCTGAAGATAATCTGATGATGCTGGTCTTGCCCACACTACTGTCCCTTTGGTGGCTGTCAAACAGTTTCCTTTCTTTTCTAGGCCAGTAGGTATGACTACAGCATGCCTGGTGTATCTCTGATTGAAACACCCCGAGAGATGGCTGGGGAGGGAAACATTGCCAACTAATGAGGTCCACTCAGAAGTAGAAATATGCACCAAGGTCCTTCTAGTCACCCACAAACTTTTACCAGAGGGTTCCACTCACCACACTGGAAAATAAATACTTCAGAACCACTCTGGCTGCATTTGTATGCCATTCTACTGCATCCACCATAATGTCTAACTGCATATGTGCATCCATAATCTTTTATTATGTCATAATGCATTTTAGTATGTGGATGGTTGCTATCTTTTAGAGGCACCCATTTAGATTTATGAAGCAAAAGAGAAAACTTTTTTTAATGTAATCTAATTAATCTGAGTGCATTTGTACGCCTATTAAAATTCACCTGCCTGGGATTTTCCATTTATCATTATTATGATGGAACAGCCATATTGAGAAAGGGGCTGCCTCTTCATTGAATACAAAATGATGATTTATTATCCAAAGTGCTTTTAGTTATGGTCTAGATCTAATGGACAGTTCTGTGTGACAAATCCTCCGTGCATACTGTAAAATTAGACCTGTCCTTTCATGTAGACCATATCCCAGCGATGCTGTGGGGGCCATGGCTCATGGATTGTGGTCACAATGGCCCTACAGAGGTCCCAGCAGGGGAAGGGAGTCCATCCTTTAGATAGGTGGGCAGTTCCCTCTCTGATTACAGTGGCCCTGGACAGCAGCCTACTCCCTCCCTGGAGTTTGTCATGGGGAAGCTGCTGTCTTGGAGCCGTTGATGCCCCTTGGTTGGTGCCCCTGCTCAGGGAGGGAGATGCTATGAGCACAAGCAGCAGAGCCCTGCCCTGTGGCCCTCCCCATATAGAGGATATGGAACAACTTTTTGATTCAACCCAGACCTAAGGACAGCACTGCCCATCTGTGAGCCCACATCCTCCCAATCTGCAGACTCTACAACTGGGAAACAAGACTCCAATACTGGATTGAGCAAACCTAGCAAGACAAGCCCAGGATGGGAGTCACTGGGGACCTGCGGAGACCTGAGAGAGAGACTACCTGTAAAGCACACCAGGGTGCCAACCCCTCCCCCAATCTGCAAACAGAGCAGGCTCAGGGTGTCCCATGGAAGTGGCCCAGAGCTGGTTCCCTGCCCAGCAATTCTGGTGGGGTAGAGACCCTTCTTGGGCACGGTGGCCCCTCACCACAATCCTGAGGCATTTAAAGCCCAGCCACAAGCAGTTCACCCACTGAGCTGCTTGTGGCTGGGCTTCTGTGCAAGTCAGGGCCTCCTCCTACTCCCAGACTAGATCATGAGGAGGCTAGATTTAATTGTGAGCCCCAAGTCCATTTCCCAAATTAAGCTAAGTTTATTACTGCTTCCACCCTTGGTCCTGACCACTTTGCTGAGGGGCCAGGGTGCTGACAATCCTTATTGGTGTCTGAGATAAAATGAGGTTTGAGTGGAGATGAGCTTAAGCAATAAAAGGACTGTAACTAACCTGGACCATCAGAGGGAGAAAGAGAATATTGCTCCCTTTTCAAAGTTCCCTCAGCCCTTGTATTTGCATCAAGAAGAAAGTCTCGGGTGCTAATGTGACTTTGGCAGCTTTCTAGCACTTGGGGAGAGGGTGGTCAGGTGGGGGAGAAGGGAGAAGGCGAGGAGAGGGGAAAGAGAGAGAGAGAGGAGGGAGAGAGAGGAGAGAGAGAGGAGGGAGAGGGAGGGAGATCCGGGAGGAGGGAGGGGGAAAGAGAGATGGAGAAAGGAAGGCGGAGAGAGGTAGGGAGACAGAGAGAGGAGAAGGGAAAGGGGAGAGAGAGAGATGGAGAGAGGAAGGGGGAAGAGAAAGAAAATATTAAGTCTACTTAAAGAAACATACTAAGTAAATAATTGTGTCAATAGTACGCAGACATGATACATCTTAAAAGTGCCCAGTGACTGGAGTTTGCGAGACCTCAGTCGGGGGACCCTGGACCCTTCCTCAGGAAATCTGACCAGAATCAGGAAGCAATGGTGAGGGCAGGAAGGGGAAAGAAAGGAGAGGGCATGAATAGAGTCTGCTGAAGAAAGCTATTTCCAAGGAAGAAGAAATCGAGGGGACCTCTTTTTTCGGATCCATTTTCGAATAATCTCAGACACCAATGCAGAAATTGCACCAGCCCCATGGCTCATTTCCTGCACCATGACAGCATGGCCATGCTTAAGACAGATGTGATTTTCCTTTCTGGGAAGATGATGAGAGGGGCCGAGTAGGCTTCCTTGTGTCCCAGGGACAGGTTTCCCATGCTCCCACGTGGCCCCAGTACAGGGCCTGCAAGAGTCAGGTCAGCCCAGAAACAGGCCATGGTCCAGGTGGAGGGAGGATCTAGAAATCTCCCAGGTATCAGCACCTCAAATATGAAGTGTGCTTGCTGGGGAAGACCCAAGAGAAAGAAGGAGGTGACCAGAGAGTAAGTGAAAAGGTGATATTGAACCTGAACAATGGGTGCTGGGCAAGGCACCTCGCCCAGCCCAGGCTCCTTCCCGGACCAGTCCCAGCCCTCTCCCCTCAGGAACAAGCTCACACCACACACTCTCTCTGTAGTGGGTGTGCTGCCCCTTGGGGCTGTTGGGCTGTAAGGAGAAACCAAACCTCGACCCTCCAGAGGAGTGAAACGTGGCTTCATACATTTCAGCATCCAGCCCACAGATGTTCTGTGTTAGCAGGCAATTCTTTCCCTTTTCAAGTGAAGCCCACATGGGGCTTGCCCTCAGGCTCATGCCAGTCCCACCCTCTTTCCCGCCCTGAACTCCTGGCCCACTGGACTCTGTACTGTTACCTTCCTGGGCCCTCCAGTCTTCTGAGTGGGTAGTCTTTTGTCCCAAATGGCAGATGGGTCCCAGGCCTGGGGGTCGGTGGGGGACAGCTGAGTCACATGTAACTAACTCCAGCACGGAACAGAAGAGATAGCCCCCACTCTAGGGACCCATGTTGCATGCCATGAACAGGGAGAGGGAGAAGCTAGAACCATTTGTGTGCAGGAGGGCTCCAGGCGGAGTCACCATCCAAAATGAGCCCTGGCCTCTGAGCGCTGGCAGTCAGGACACACTGTGCACCCCAAGCACATCACGTTCTGTGCTTACTGAGGATCCTCGGCAGAAATTGGTGTGTGAGGAGTTCACAGGACAAGTGACTTAGGCTGAGTTTGAAAGAGGCAGAGATTGTTGAGCAAGCAAAACAAAGATTGTTGGGCAAGCAAGACATTCATTAGGGATGTGATCCCAAGAACCTCAGTTGGAGGAGTGGGAGTGACAGGGAAGAGAAGGAAGCCAACAGATGGTCCACTGGAGAGCGGGTTACTGCAGCCAGTAACCCCACTGGGGACCTCTAGGAGACTGTGCAGGACACACCTCAGAACGGTCCCACCCAGGGGCAAAAGTGAGGGCCCTGGCTGAAGGTGGCTCCTCAGCTGCGTCCAGCCCGCCCTGCTTGCAGGCAGTAAAGCAGGTTCCTGCAGCCAGAGAAAGGGCTCAGTCAGAGTCTCTGTGTTTGCAGGGGTGACGTGGTATGCATGTGAACGGTGCCTGCCAAAGGGGCTAGAGAGGGGCAGCGCCAGCACATGCTAGTACAGAGGGAGAAGTCTGGGCTGGGACACTCAGGAAAGCCCTTCTGAATGAAGAAGTGCAGGGAGGACTTAGTCCACTGGGCCACACTGAAGGGTAAACAGCACGATGCTTGTGCCTGGTGAAAGGTACCCCCTGCAGAGCCACAGGAAGCACTAGGCATCCCCCAAAGGCTTCAATAGGCAAAGAGATGGCAACATAATGGGACAATGTCAAATCCTGTGACAGGGGTGCCTGGGTGGTTCAGTTGGTTAAGTCCTGGGATCCTGGGATCAAGCCCCTGCTCAGTGGGGAGTCTGTGCCTCCCTCTCCCTCTGTTACTCTCTTCCTCTCTCTCTCTGCTAGCTAGCTAAATAGATATAGATAGATAGATAGATAGATAGATAGATAGATAGATAGATGATAGATAGATAGATAGATAGATAGATAGATAGATAGATAGATAGATAAAGTAAATAAAATCTTTTAAAAAATAAAATAAAAATAATGAAAACCGTATTTAAAAAATCCCATGACAGGTTGACCAGTGATATTTGGGTGGTCCTGGGTGGGAATTGTGGGGGGTAGGGTGTTTTGTCTTCTAATACCATTGATTGCCTTGTCTATTCCTGTCTGGCCTCTCCAAATTCTAGGATCCTGGAGCTGAAAGGGACAGTGGCTGGGGAAGCAGAATATGAATATGGAAAACATTTCAGCGTAACACGTAAACATAAGCCGATAGGAGATGTTAGGGACAACAGAAGAAGCTAAGGTGGGGAGGTATCCATGGCAATGAGCCCTCCATCCCACAAGGGGGGTTATTTGGTTAAAGTCTTGGTCTGCAGGGTGCCTGAGTGGCTCAGTTGTTAAGCGTCTGCCTTCAGCTCAGGTCATGATCCCAGGGTCCTGGGATCCAGCCCCGCATCACATGGGGCTCCCTGTTCAGTGGGAAGGCCGCTCCCTCTCCCACTCTCTCTCCCACTCCCTCTGTTTGTGTTCCCCCTCTTGCTGTCTCTTTCTCTCTCTCTCTCTGACAAATAAATAAATAAAATCTTTAAAAAAATAAAGTTTAGATCTGGTTTATCTTAGAATTCACTGAGTCACCAAAACATCTTACATGATACCTAGCACATAGTATGCACTTAAAAGATATTTATAAAACCTTTACTTTTACAAAATGTTTAACATTGAGTCAAACTGGCTCTTTGACCTTTGGAGAACTAATAAGATAATGATTTCACTAAATTCAATCCTTTAATTTTTTTAAGCTCTATTTTCTGAAAGTCAGTGTTTTGGCAAAGGACAGGCATGAAGTTGAGAAAATTTATGAACTTAGGAATCATGTTCTTCACACATGTCACAATAGAGGTTCATCACTCATAAAGTAGAGTTAGATTCTGTATCTGCATCTTAAAGGGTTGGCTAATCCCGAATCCCTGACATAAAATCCAAACATGTCTGAGGAAATTCAGTACTTTTGCAGTTGCTGATAGGCATGAAAGCCTGACTTAAGGCAGCACTTCTCACTAATATTCAAAGAATTATATCTGACAATTGAGTTTTAAGCAATTATTTTTGCTACTCTTCGGCATGGAGCATGGGGCCCAACAGTAAACATTCATGGCCTTAAATTGAGCAGAGACACAGATTTAGTGCCTCCCTCTAAATGCTTTGCTAACCCTCACCAAGGAGTCAAGAACATTTCGTTCCCTTCAGACACCACTCCGTCAAAGCGCAGGACCTGCAGGGGCCCCAGGCTCCTGCTGAGCCACCTTCCCATGGACCTGAGTTGGCAACAGAGCCTCCACCTTCCCCATCCTCCCTTCAAACTCAGAGATGTCAGTGGGATGGATGCAAACTTTGCCAAGGGAAGGTCTTGGGAAAGTCAAATGCCATCATTATTAATTCCCTGCTGTTTGCCTGGGATGGAAGCCACTGGTGCCCCGACGGAGGAGGCTTGACTCAAATAAATAAACACACGTCCTTCGGGCAGATGTCAGGCCCATTCTGGCTGTTAACTGATGGCCCCTCGCTGGGGTGGCAGGCGCAGCACTGAGGGACGAGGTTGCACCAGCAGCCCAGACTCTTCCGCTTCATCACAACAAGCAGGCTGGCCATGTTTAAAATCTATCCCTTTGAACCGACACAGACAGCTTAATGAAGCAATATTTATAGAACTGATGCCACTGGGGAGACAGTTGCTCCTTTTCTCCATCTTCTATTTTTAATATTTGATCTGGCAAACATATTATTAAAGGAATATTTCAAATCTGATTACTCTTCTGTTTGACTGCGTGTGTTATTCATGCACTCCGGGTGCCAGGGGAAATTATACCGACCAGTGTGGGAGCTTTATTGTGTCACCCTTTCAAACAGCCCTTTGCTCAGAGTATAGTCCCCATTCATGTGCAAGGCTAACGGGTCTCCAGCTCATCCTGGCCACGTTGCCTTAATTACAGCACCCCCTACCCCCCATTCCTCCTGGTCTCACTTTAGGACATTTTCAGCTCTTCCTGGACTTCAGAAGCTCTCGTTGTGACAAGTGGTCTCTCAGGAGCTCTGTCAAGTTGTTTTGTTGTGGTGGTTTTGTTTAACTGCCGAGTTGTTTTTGTTTTGTTTTTTTGTTTTACTGACTTCAGTTCTCTTAAGGCACAGACAGGAGAGGGCAGACACTCTGAGGGTACCCTAGTGTGGCCTCTCCTTGAATACGAGCCCTTGGTCCAGCCATGGGCATCATGGTCACTTTCCCTGAGCCTGCAGGTCTCTTGTCTCTCTACTCTTCCCTCTGCAAGGGGTTAGCTCCGCCTTGAATGTCTTCAACCACCTGAGAGATCTATGCCTGCCTCAGGTTGGGCAGCTGGCCCTATTTCCAACTTGCCCTTTAATGGGGAACCAGAGGGAGCTTTTGAGCCTAAGCAGGGGGACAGCATTAACACTGTGAGCCAGAACATGGCCTTAATATGCTGCCAGGATCAAAGGCAAGAGGCTTTGTCTCCAAAGGCCGATGGGCACAGAGACAAGACTGTAGGGTTCCCTCTTACTGATCCACTGAGGATGTGGCCCAGATATAAGACTTTCTGGGCCTCACAAATCCCAGTGATTTTTTTTTAATTTTTTTATTGTTATGTTAATCACCATATATTACATCATTAGTTTTTGATGCAGTGTTCCATGATTCATTGTTTGTTCATAACACCCAGTGCTCCATGCAGAACGTGCCCTCCTCAATACCCATCACCAGGCTAACCCATCCCCTCACCCCCCTACCCTCTAGAACCCTCAGTTTGTTTTTCAGAGTCCATCATCTCTCATGGTTCGTCTCCCCCTCTGACATACTCCCCTTTTCTTCCTCTCCTGTTATCTTCTTCTTTTCCTTTTTTCTTAAAATATGTTGCGTTATTTGTTTCAGAAGTACAGATCTGTGATTCAACAGTCTTGCACAATTCACAGCGCTCACC
>NW_027397189.1:357156-437490 GCF_003265705.2 Callorhinus ursinus | reverse complement strand
TGGGCCGCAGATCACAGTTTATGGCAACCCCGAGCTGAGAGCCCGCGACTATGCTCCGTCTCTGCAGCCGGCTTCCCCGCTCCGATACCTGGGAGCTCTGGCGCACTCAGGCACCCCCGGTCTCTCTGTGACCCCAAGGGTCCTGAGACCACACTGTCCCGGGAGGATTCCACCCCCCGCTTAGCCACTGCAGCGACGTCCCTCCACGGAGCCAACTTCTAAAAGGTCCGATTTTGTGCTCCGCGGCTCTAGCACTTGCCAGAAGCGGCCGACGGAGGCCCCTCCCCCGCCGTCTATCCTCCCGAATATCGCCTCGGATTCACTTCTCCGCACGTCCTACCTTCCAGAAAGTGGTCACTTTTCTGTTCAGAGAGTTGTTGCTACTCTCCTGTTCGATCTCCTGTTGAGTTCGTAGGTGTTCAGAATGGTTTGATCCCTATTCACCTGAATTCCTGAGACCAGATGAAATCTAGGTCTCCTACTCCTCCGCCATCTTGCTCCGCCCCCCCAGTGATTTTTGCCAATTATTTACTTTTCCTGTAAGGGCCAGATAGTAAATATTTTAGTATTTGCAGGCCATACTGTCGCTATTACAAACACTGCCATTGTAGCACCAAAGAGGTTACAGTCTGTAAATTAATGAGCATGGCTGTGTTCCAATAAAACTTATGTACAAAAACAATTGGGCCAGATTAGGTCTGCAGGCCATAGTGTTCAGACTCCTGCTTTATTTAAGCTTTTCCTTGAATTAGGCACATTTAATGAAAAAAACTCAAATACTTTAGCTTCATCTTAAGCAGTACTCATAAAATTAGAAGCTTACTATGTGACATATATCCTAATACATTAAAAATATTTAACTGTCAAAATTTTTAAAGTTCTTTCATGTTCCACCTGATATCCCTCTGGGACATGTCAGATGAGAAGACTGCCAGGTGAGCATGAAAACTCCCACTGGCCTGAAGTAAACCACTCCTGCCAGGTGAGGCAGAAAATTGAGGCCCAGAGAAGCGAAGCACAAGTCCCTCAGCCCTGGGGTCTCTCCAGCTCCAGAGCTGCCTTCCGTGCACTCTGACCCCACAGGGCTCCTTACTCCTGGCTTCACCGGTCCTAACCTGACCTTCCAGCAGTGACAGCCTCATCCACCCACCCTCATTGTGTGGAGGTCCCCTCAAAGGCAGGCCCTGGCTGCCTTCGGAGCCCACATCCTAACAGGAACAGTGTACAATAAAGAAGTGAGCAGATAAATAAAAATGTAATTTTATTGTTTAATTTTTCCCCCGGAATAGCAGTGATTATTATTTTTTTCTTTTAATTATTTTTTATTAATTTTATTTTATTATGTTATGGTAGTCACCATACACTACATCATTAGTTTTTGATGTAGTGTTCCATGATTCATTGTTTGCGTATAACACCCAGTGCTCCATGGGAATGTGCTCTCTTTAATACCCATCACCAGACTAACCCATCCCCCCGCTCCCTTCCCTCTAAAACCCTCAGGTTGTTTCTCAGAGTCCATAGTCTCCCATGGTTCATCTCCCTCTCTGATAACCCCCTTCTATTTTCCCTTCCTACTATCTTCTTCTTCTTTTTTTTAACATACAATGTATTATTTGTTTAAGAGGTACAGGTCTGTGATTCATCAGTCTTACACAATTCACAGCGCTCACCATAGCACATACCCTCCCCAATGTCCATCACCCAGCCACCCCATCCCTCCCAACCCCCCTCCACTCCAGCAACCCTCAGTTTGTTTCCTGAGATTAAGAGACTCTTATGGTTTGTCTCCCTCTCTGGTTTCATCTTGTTTCATTTTTCCCTCCCTTCCCCTAGGATCCTCTGTCTTGTTTCTCAAATTCCTCACATCAGTGAGATCATATGATACTCGTCTTTCTCTGATTGACTTATTTCACTTACATAATACCCTCTAGTTCCATCCACATTCTTGCAAATGGCAAGATTTCATGTTTTTGATGACTGCATAATATTCCATTGTGAGTGTGTGTGTCTGTATACGACATCTTCTTTAACCACTCATCAGTTGATGGACATCTTGGCTCTTTCCATAGTTTGGCTATTACAGACATTGCTGCTATAAACATTGGGGTGCATATATCCCTTCGGATCACTACATTTGTATCTTTGAGATAAATACCCAGTAGTGCAATTGCTGGGGCATAGGGTAGCTCTATTTTCAACTGTTTGAGGAACCTCCATACTGTTTTCCAGAGTGGCTGCACCAGCTTGCATTCCCACCAACAGTGTAGGAGGGTTCCCCTTTCTCTGCATCCTCACCAACATCTGTCATTTCCTGACGTGTTAATTTTAACCATTCTGACGGGTGTGAGGTGGTATCTCATTGAGATTTTGATTTGGATTTCCCTGATGCAGAGTGATGTTGAGCACTTTTTCACGTGTCTGTTCGCCATCTGTATATCTTCTTTACAGAAATGTCTGTTCATGACTTCTGCCCATTTCTTGATTGGATTATTTGTTCTTTGGGTGTTGAGTTTGATAAGTTCTTTATAGATTTTGGATACTAGCCCTTTTTTTGATATGTCATTTGCAAGTATCTTCTCCCATTCTGTCGGTTGTCTTTTGGTTTTGTTGATTGTTTCCTTTGCTGTGCAAAAGCTTTTTATCTTGATGAAGTCCCAATAGTTCATTTTTGCCCTTGCTTCCCTTGCCTTTGGTGACGTTTCTAGGAGAAGTTGCTGCAGCTGAGGCCAAAGAGGTTGCTGCCTGTGTTCTCCTCAAGGATTTTGATGGATTCCTCTCTCACATTGAGGTCTTTCATCCATTTTGAGTCTATTTTTGTGTGTGGTATAAGGAAATGGTCCAGTTTCATTCTTCTGCATGTGGCTGTCCAATTTTCCCAACACCATTTGTTGAAGAGATTGTCTTTTTTCCATTGGACCTTCTTTCTTGCTTTGCCAAAGATTAGTTGACCATAGAGTTGAAGATCCATTTCTGGGCTCCCTATTCTGTTCCATTGATCTGTGTGTCTGTTTTTGTGCCAGTACCATACTGTCTCGATGATGACAGCTTTGTAATAGAGCTGGAAGTCCGGAATTGTGATGCCACCAGCTTTGCTTTTCTTTTTCAACATTCCTCTGGCTATTCAGGGTCTTTTCTGGTTCCATACAAATTTTAGGATTATTTGTTCCATTTCTTTGAAAAAAGGTTGATGGTATTTTGATAGGGATTGCAGTAAATGTGTAGATTGCTCTAGGTAGCATAGACATTTTCACAATATTTGTTCTTCCAATCCATGAGCATGGATGTTTTTCCATTTCTTTGTGTCTCCCTCAGTTTCTTTCATGAGTATTCTATAGCTTTCTAAGTATAGATTCTTTGCCTCTTTCGTTAGATTTCTTCCTGGGTATCTTATGGTTTTGGGTGCAATTGTAAATGGAATCAACTCCTTAATTTGTTTTTCTCCTGTTTTGTTGTTGGTGTATAGAAATGCCACTGATTTCTGTGCATTGATTTTATATCCTGCCACTTTATGTATGTATGAATCCCTGTATGAGTTCTAGCAGTTTTGGGGTGGAGTCTTTTGGGTTGTCCACATAAAGTATCATATCATCTGCAAACAGTGAGAGTTTGACTTCTTCTTTGCCAATTCAGATGCCTTGTATTCCTTTTTGTTGTTTGACTGTTGAGGCTAGGACTTCTAGTACTATGTTGAGTAGCAATGGCGATAGTGGACATCCCTGCCGTGTTCCTGACCTTAGGGGAAAAGCTCTCAGTTTTTCCCCATTGAGAATGATATTCGCTGGGGGTTTTTCATAAATAGCTTTTATGATATTGAGGTATGTACCCTCTATCCCTACACTGTAAAGAGTTTTAATCAAGAAAGGATGCTGTACTTTGTCAAATGCTTTTTCTGCATCTATTGAAGAGGATCACATGATACTTGGTCTTTCTTTTATTAATGTATCCTATCACATTGATTGATTTGTGGATATTGAGCCAACCGTGCAGCCCAGGAATAAATCCCACTTGGTTGTGGTGAATAATCCTTTTAATGTACTGCTGGATTCCATTGGTTAGTATTTTGGTGAGAATTTTTGAATACATGTTCATCAGGGATATTGGTCTGTACTCCTTTTGGATGGGGTCTTTGTCTGGTTTTGGGATCAAGGTAATTTTGGCCTCATAGAATGAGTTTGGAAGTTTTCCTTCCATTTTTATTTTTTAACAGTTTCAGAAGATTAGGTATTCATTCTTTTTAAATATTTGGTAGAATTCCCCTAGGAAGCCATCTGGCCCTGGGCTCTTGTTTGTTGTGAGATTTTTGATGACTGCTTTAATTTCCTTACTGGTTATGGGTCTGTTCAGGGTTTCTATTTCTTCCTGGTTCAGTTTTGGTAGTTTATATGTCTTTAGGAATGCATCCATTTCTTCCAGATTTTCTAATTTGCTGACTTATAATTGCTCATCATATGTTCTTCTAATTGTTTGTATTTCTTTGGTGTTGGTTGTGATCTCTCCTCTTTCATTCATGATTTTATTTATTTGGGTCCTTTCTCTTTTCTTTTTGATAAGTCTGGCCAGGGGTTTATCAATCTTATTTATTCTTTCAAAGAACCAGCTCCTACTTTCATTGATCTGTTCTACTGTTCTTTGGGGTTCTATTGCATTGATTTCTGCTCTGATCTTTATTATTTCTCTTCTCCTGCTGGGTTTAGGCTTTATTTGCTGTTCGTTCTCCAGCTCCTTTAGGTGTAGGGTTAGGTTGTGTATTTGAGACCTTTCTTGTTTCTTGAGAAAGGCTTGTATTGCCATATACTTTCCTCTCAGGACCGCCTTTGCTGTATCCCAAAGATTTTGAACAGTTGTGTTTTCATTTTCATTGGTTTCCATGAATTTTTTTTAATTCTCCTTTAATTTCCTGGTTGACCCATTCATTCTTCAGTAGGATACTATTTAGCCTCCATGTATCTGAGTTCATTTTAACTTTCCTCTTGTGATTGAGTTCTAGTTTCAAAGCATTGTGGTCTGAAAATATGCAGGGAATGATCCCAATCTTTAGGTACCGGTTGAGACCTGATTTGTGACCTAGGATGTGATCTATTCTGGAGAATGTTCCATGTGCACTAGAGAAGAATGTGTATTCTGTTGCTTTGGGGTGGAATGTTCTGAACATGTCTGTGAAGTCCATCTGGTCCAGTGTGTCATTTAAAGTCTTTATTTCTTTGTTATCTTTTGCTTAGATGATCTTTCCATTTCAGTGAAGGGGGTGTTTAAGTCCCCTACTATTATTGCATTGTTGTCGATATGTTTCTTTTATTTTGTTATTAACTGGCTTATATACTTGGTTGTTCCCATGTTCAGGGCACAGATACTTAAAATTTTTAGATCTTCTGGTTAGATAGACCCTTTAAGTAGGATATAGTGTCCTTCTTCATCTTTTATATAGTCTTTGATTTTAAATCTAATTTGTCTGACATAAGGATTGCCACCCCAGCTTTCTTTTGATGTCCATTAGCATGGTAAATTGTTTCTCCACCTGTTCCCCCCCGCCCCGGGAACTTTAAATCTGGAGGTGTCATTGGGTCTAAAATGAGTCTCTTACAGGCAACATATCGATGGGTCTTGTTTTTTTTTTTTTTTTTTTTTTATCAAATCTGATACCCTGTGTCTCTTGATTGGCATATTTAGCCCATTTACGTTCAGGGTAACTATTAAAAGATATGAATTTAGTGCCATTGTATTGCCTGCAAGGTGACTGTTACTGTATTTTGTCTCTGCTCCTTTCTGGTCTATAATTCTTTTAGGTTCTCTCTTTGCTTAGAGGACCCCTTTCAGTGTTTCTTTTAGGGCTGGTTTGGTGTTTGTAAATTCTTTTAGTTTTTGTTTGTCCTGGAAGCTTTTTATCTCTTCCTCTATTTTCAACGACAGCCTAGCTGGATATAGTATTCTTGGCTGCATATTTTTTTAAAATTTTTTATTGTTATGTTAATCACCATATATTACATCATTAGTTTTTGGTGAAGTGTTCCATGATTCATTGTTTGTTCATAACACCCAGTGCTCCATGCAGAACGTGCCCTCCTCAATACCCATCACCAGGCTAACCCATCCCCCTACCCCCTCCCCTCTAGAACCCTCAGTTTGTTTTTCAGAGTCCATCATCTCTCATGGTTCGTCTCCCCCTCTGACATACTCCCCTTTTCTTCCTCTCCTGTTATCGTCTTCTTTTTCTTTTTTCTTAAAATATGTTGCATTATTTGTTTCAGAAGTACAGATCTGTGATTCAACAGTCTTGCACAATTCACAGCGCTCACCGTAGCACATACCCTCCCCAATGTCTATCACCCAGCCACCCCATCCCTCCCACCCCCAACCACTCCAGTAACACTCAGTTTGTTTCCTGAGATTAAGAATTCCTCATATCAGTGAGGTCATGTGATACATGTCTTTCTCTGATTGACTTATTTCACTCAGCATAACACCCTCCAGTTCCATCCACGTCGTTGCAAATGGCAAGATTTCATTCCTTTTGATGGCTGCATAATATTCCATTGTGTATATATACCACCTCTTCTTTATCCATTCATCTGTCGATGGGCATCTTGGCTCTTTCCATAGTTTGGCTATTACAGACATTGCTGCTATAAACATTGGGGTACACATACCCCTTTGGGTCCCTACATTTGTATCTTTGGGGTAAATACCCAGTAGTGCAATTGCTGGATCGAACGGTAGCTCTAATTTCAACTGTTTGAGGAACCTCCATACTGTTTTCCAGAGTGGTTGCACCAGCTTGCATTCCCACCAACAGTGTAGGAGGGTTCCCCTTTCTCCATATCCCCGCCAACATCTGTCGTTCCCTGACTTGTTAATTTTAGCCATTCTGACGGGTGTGAGGTGGTATCTCATTGAGGTTTTGATTTGGATTTCCCTGATGCCCAGCGATGTTGAGCACTTTTTCATGTGCCTGTTGGCCATTTGGATGTCTTCTTTGGAGAAATGTCTGTTCATGTCTTCTGCCCATTTCTTGATTGGATTATTTGTTCTTTGGGTGTTGAGTTTGATAAGTTCTTTATAGATTTTGGATACTAGCCCTTTATCTGATATGTCATTTGCAAATATTTTCTCCCATTCTGTCGGTTGTCTTTTGGTTTTGTGGACTGTTTCTTTTGCTGTGCAAAAGCTTTTTATCTTGATGAAATCCCAATAGTTCATTTTTGCCCTGGCTTCCCGTGCCTTTGGCTATGTTTCTAGGAAGAAGTTGCTGCGGCTAAAGTCGAAAAGGTTGCTACCTGTGTTCTCCTTTAGGATTTGGATGGACTCCTGTCTCACGTTTAGGTCTTTCAACCATTTGGAGTCTATTTTTGTGTGTGGTGTAAGGAAATGGTCCAGTTTCATTCTTCTGCATGTGGCTGTCTAATTTTCCCAACACCATTTGTTGAAGAGACTGTCTTTTTGCCATTGGACATTCTTTCCTGCTTTGTCAAAACTAAATAGACCATAGAGTTGAGGGTCCATTTCTGGGCTCTCGATTGTGTTCCATTGATCTATGTGTCTGTTTTTGTGCCAGTACCATACTGTCTTGATGATGACAGCTTTGGAATAGAGCTGGAAGTCCGGAATTGTGATGCCGCCAGCTTTGCTTTTCTTTTTCAGTATTCCTCTGGCTATTCTGGGTCTCTTCTGGTTCCATACAAATTTTAGGATTATTTGTTCCATTTCTTTGAAAAAAGTGGATGGTATTTTGATGGGGATTGCATTGAATGTGTAGATTGCTCTAGGTAGCATTGACATCTTCACAATGTTGATTCTCCCAATCCATGAGCATGGAACGTTTTTCCATTTCTTTGTGTCTTCTTCAATTTCTTTCATGAGTATTTTATAGTTTTCTGAGTACAGATCCTTTGCCTCTTTGGTTAGATTTATTCCTAGGTATCTAATGGTTTTGGGTGCAATTGTAAATGGGATAGACTCCTTGATTTGTCTCTCTTCTGTCTTGTTGTTGGTGTATAGGAATGCCACTGATTTCTGTGCATTGATTTTATATCCTGCTACTTTACTGAATTCCTGTATGAGTTCTAGCAGTTTTGGGGTGGAGTCTTTTGGGTTTTCCACGTACAGTATCATATCATCTGCAAAGAGTGAGAGTTTGACTTCCTCTTTGCCGATTTGGATGCCTTTGATTTCTTTTTGTTGTCTGATTGCTGTGGCTAGGACTTCTAATACTATGTTGAATAGCAGTGGTGAGAGTGGACATCCCTGCCGCGTTCCTGACCTTAGGGGAAAAGCTCTCAGCCTTTCCCCATTGAGAATGATATTCGCTGTAGGTTTTTCATAGATGGCTTTTATGATATTGAGGTATGTACCCTCTATCCCTATACTCTGCAGAGTTTTGATCAAGAAAGGATGCTGTACTTTGTCAAATGCTTTTTCTGCATCTATTGAGAGGATCATATGTTTCTTGCTCTTTCTTTTGTTAATGTATTGTATCACGTTGATTGATTTGCAGATGTTGAACCAGCCTTGCAGCCCAGGAATAAATCCCACTTGGTCATGGTGAATAATCCTTTTAATGTACTGTTGGATCCTATTGGCTAGTATTTTGGTGAGAATTTTTGCATCCATGTTCATCAAGGATATTGGTCTGTAATTCTCTTTTTTGATGGGGTCTTTGTCTGGTTTGGGGATCAAGGTAATGCTGGCCTCATAAAATGAGTTTGGAAGTTTCCCTTCCATTTCTATTTTTTGGAACAGTTTCAGGAGAATAGGTATTAATTCTTCTTGAAATGTCTGATAGAATTCCCCTGGGAAGCCATCTGGCCCTGGGCTTTTGTTTCTTGGGAGATTTTTGATGACTGTTTCAATTTCCTTAGTGGTTATAGATCTGTTCAGGTTTTCTATTTCTTCCTGGTTCAATTTTGGTAGTTGATACATCTCTAGGAATGCACTCATTTCTTCCAGGTTATCTAATTTGCTGGCATAGAGTTGCTCATAATATGTTCTTATAATTGTTTGTATTTCTTTGGTGTTGGCTGTGATCTCTCCTCTCTCATTCATGATTTTGTTGATTTGGGTCATTTCTCTTTTCTTTTTGATCAGTCTGGCCAGGGGTTTATCAATCTTGTTCATTCTTTCAAAGAACTAGCTCCTAGTTTCGTCGATCTGTTCTACTGTTCTTTTGGTTTCTAGTTCATTGATTTCTGCTCTGATCTTTATGATTTCTCTTCTTCTGCTGGGTTTAGGCTTAGTTGCTGTTCTTGCTCCTGCTCCTTTAGGTGTAGGGTTAGGTTGTGTATTTGAGACCTTTCTTGTTTCTTGAGAAAGGCTTGTATTGCTCTATACTTTCCTCTCAGGACTGCCTTTGCTGTATCTCAAAGATTTTGAATAGTTGTGTTTTCATTTTCATTGGTTTCCATGAATTTTTTTAATTCTTCTTTAATTTCGGTTGACCCATTCATTCTTTAGTAGGATGCTTTGGCTGCATATTTTTCTCGTTTGGGGCTCTGAATATATCATGCCAGTCCTTTCTGGCCTGCCAGGTCTCTGTGGATAGGTCTGCTGCCAATCTAATGTTTCTACCATTGTAGGTTACAGACCTCTTGTCCTGAGATGCTTTCAGGATTTTCTTTTTGTCTCTGAGACTCGTAAGTTTTACTATTAGATGTCGGGGTGTTGACCTATTTTTAGTGACTTTGAGGGGGTTCTCTGTGCCTCCTGGATTTTGATGTCTGTTTCCTTCCCCAAATTAGGGAAATTCTCTGCTATAATTTGCTCCAGTATACCTTCTGCCCCTCTCTCTCTTTCTTCGTCTTCTGGGATCCCAATTATTCTAATATTCTTTCATCTTATGGTATCATTTATCTCTCGAACTCTGCCCTCCTGATCCCGTAGTTGTTTATCTCTTTTTCTCAGCTTCTTTATTCGCCATTATTTAGTCTTCTCTATCACTAATTCTCTCTTCTGCCTCATTTATCCTAGCAGTTAGAGCCTCCATTTTTTATTGCACCTCATTAATAGTCTTTTTGATTTCAACTTGGCTAGATTTTAGTTCTTTTAGTTCTCCAGAAAGGGATTCTCTAGTATCCTTCATGTTTTTTTCTAGCCGAGCTAGTATCTTTATAATCATCATTCTGAACTCTAGTTTCAACATCTTATTAATGTCTGTATTGATTAGGTCCCTGGCAGTCAGTACTGCCTCTTGTTCTTTTTGTGGAGGTGATTTTTTCTGTCTTGTCATTTTGTCCAGAGGAGAATAGATGAGTGAGAGAACAAAATGCTAACAGGGTATCAACGACCCCAGAAAATATACACTAAACAAATCAGAAGAGACCCAAAACCGGGGGGAAAAGATGGGGAAAGAAAAAGACAAAGAATGACAGGCTGGTGAATAGATTAGAGCCACACACTAGATTTGGGGCATATTTCGGTCAGTTTGAAGAAACTGCCTCTGAAAATTTTAAAGAAAGAAAAACTTATATATGTACAAGAATAAAGGTAAATATGATGAAGGAATGGAATATGACCGTAAAGATGAAAATTATAAAATATTTTATAAAAGGATTTGATAAGAAGTTGAAAAAAGAAAGAAGAGAAATTAAAAACAAACAAAAAAAAAGGGAGAGAATGTGATCAGGCAGGAGACTAGAACAATGCCCTACACTAGAGATTTAGGGTATATTTTGGTCTGTTAGAAGAAATTGTATCCCAAAATTTTAAAGAGAGAAAAATATATATAGACAAAAAATAAGGTTAACAACAATGAAGGGATAGAATATGACTCTTAAAATGAAAAAGAAAAAAGACATTTAAAAAAGGGATTGATAAGATGTTGGTTGAAAAAGGGAAAAAGAAAAATTAAAAAAATAAATTTAACTTTCAAAGACTAAAGAACCATGGTAAAAAAAGGCATGAATTCTATGTGCAGTATTCCCCTAGCGCTGGAGTTCTGCCGTTCTCATTGATCAATAAACTTCGTCTTGGCGGGCTGTTCTTGCAGATCTTCTGCGGGAGGGGCCTGTTGCCGTGGTTCACAAATGTCTTTGCTGGAGGTGGAGTTGCCCCGCCCTTGCCGGTCCGGGCTAAGCAATCTGCTCAGGTTTGCTCTCGGGAGCTTTTGTTCCCTGCAAGCTCTCGGTACAGCTTTGGAGGACGAGAATGAAAATGGCGGCCTCCCAATCTCTGCCCCGGAGGAGCTGATAACTCGGGGCCCCACTCCTCAGTGCGCCCCCAGAGAAAAGCAGTCAGTCACTCCCGTGTCCCTGGTCTCCGGCCGCACTCCGTGCTAACCCGGCCTGTTACCGAGCGTTTCTATCTCTGGCACCCGACCCCGTGTGGAGTCTCCAAACCCAGCAGATCCCTGCGGTGCACTCCCACACCGCTCCTCCCGGGGGAGGGAGGGGAGTCTCCCAGGATATGCCGCTTGTTGAATCCCTGCTGGAGGAGCAGTGGCCCAACTGGGCTGCGGATCACGGTTTATGGCCACCCCGAGCTGAGAGCCCGCCCCTCGGCTCCGTCTCTGCAGCCGGCTTCCGCGCTCCGATACCTGGGAGCTCTGCAGCACTCCGGCACCCCTGGTCTTCTGTGACCCCGAGGGTCCTGAGACCACACTGTCCCATGAGGGTTCCACCCCCCGCTTAGCCACTGGAGTGACGTCCCTCAGCGGAGCTGGCTTCTAAAAGTTCCGATTTTGTGCTCTGCGGCTCTAGCACTTACCGGTAGCGGCCATTGGAGGCCCCCTCCTCCGCCGTCTATCCTCCCAAATATCACCTCAGATTCACTTCTCCGCACGTCCTACCTTCCAGAAAGTGGTCGCTTTTCTGTTCAAAGAGTTGTTGCTATTCTTTTCTTCCATCTCCTGTTGAGTTCGTAGGTGTTCAGAATGGTTTGATCCCTATCCAGCTGAATTCCTGAGACCAGACGAAATCCAGGTCTCCTAGTCCTCCGCCATCTTGCTCCTCCCCAAAAATGTAATTTTAGATAGTGTAAATGCAATCAGGGAAAAATCGGCAGGGAAAGGGGAGAGAAGCATGGGGCTGTTTTAGACAAGGCGATCAGGGAGGGCCTTCTGAGGAGGTGATGCTGAGGACAGACAGAGTGGATCGGAAGGAGCAGGCTGTGCCATCCAGACACAGGAAAGAGCAGGCGCAAAGGGAGCAGGTACTGCTGTGCTCTAGACACAAGAAGAAGCCAGGGCAGCAGGAGGGCAGTGAGTGAGGAGGAAGATGGCTGGAGGGGAGATCAGGGACCCTCAAGTCACACGTCCTGCAGGTGAGATGGGGAGGCGGGGCCTGCATGCCACGGCCCTCACGAAGCCTCCGTCCTTCCACACTCCTGCTCCACCTTGGCTCCCAAAACTGTGGGCCCACAGCTTCCAACCCTCCCCTTCTTGCCCATTTGCTCAGATACTGCTTGCTAGTCCTCAGAATAATAGTAAAGTTGTGTAAAAATTCAGAACATCAAATACAAGGGCACATGTGGACAGCTAGATAAACTCCCTAGCTGACAGCAGACAGGAGCCCACCTAATGAAATCTTCAGTGAGGATTAGGTTGATGATTCCTTTTGCAAAAAAAGCCTAACTCAGTGGCCTAGCTGCCACCCAAGTGCAATTTCCCAAACTTGCAGCAACCACAGATACTTTTGATGTTCCAACAGCTCCCATTATACAAAAATTAAATGCAAAGTTGACAGTTCACCAAAACAGATGTTCTTGGAAATCCGATTAATTACAGAGAGTCTGGAAAGGCTTGGAAGCTGGCTTCTTCAGCACACTTGCAAGCAGAGCTGCTTTAAGTTCCCTTGGTGTGTTTGGACGCAGTTTTACAGCATTTTATAGCATTCACTCAGCTCTCACACCACAAGCCAGATGCTACAGAAACACCAACACAGTACATCCTTAAAAGTGCCACAAGCTACTTCATTCAGGCCACGGTCTCCTGCAAACAGTTATTTACTCTGTGGGAGCACCTGACAGTTAAGCACAGAGCAGGGCCCATCTAGATCCAGACTCCCTGGTAAGAGTCTGGGAAAGGCCCATGTGGAGAGGGAAAATGTGATGGCAAGAGGGGAGGACTTGCATCTTTCTAAGCATGTAAATTTGAACCTCCCAAAGTTCCTTCCTTCTCTGCCCACTTGTTTCCCATGTAGAAAGTGGGGGAGTCAGCAAGGCCATTTGAGGATCCAGCATGATGGTGGAGGTCCCATTGGCTTTGGAGAACATCCAGGCAAAGATGAGTGCTATCATCTTGACCTCTACCATGGTCTACATCCATTCCCACTGACCTATCACCTAGCTCTGATCTCCCCAAGGTCCAGGAAGGGGGCCTGAAGGAGGAAGTCACAGGGCTCCAGGAGAATGCAGTGTTGGGAGGGAAAAGAAACCTGACACCCACCTACAGTTTGGCCCCTTTGCCAGTGGGGATCCTGAGCCTACCCACAATACAGGGACCAACTCCCAGGTGGGATTGTCTGCCCTTTGGCCCTTCCACTCTGGCCCAAATCTGTAGATCCTGCTACTGCTCCTAAACTTATTCCTTTCAGTTATAGATGGTCCTGAGGCCTCCCCATCTTCTGCCTTTTCCTGGCTATATGTCATCTTCTCTCCTTCCTTTCTGCCTCCCTCCTTCTCAGCACAACCTGCGTCTAGGCTAAAAGGAGCAGGCATAGGGTCTGTCACTCTGAAGGTGGTACTCAAAGCAGACAGCACCCCCCAGGCCCCAGTGCTCACCCCTGGGTCTGCTGGTTCTGCCCCCTCTGTGAGGGAAGATGGATCTCACATAGAGACAAACTGAGTACCCAGTTCTTCCTGAAAGACAAATAAGTCAGACGAGGTGGCCTGAAGCCATCCCACCCAGGGCCCCAGCTCAGGTAGGAAGGAGCAGGGTGATGACTCAGTCCTGTAAGCACTAGGAGAAACCCATATATGTTTACTTGCAGAAATTAATGTTTATCAACACAACTAATGTGTTTATGGTGGAGAGTTAAGGAGATTTTTGTCTCCAAACAATCCATGTGTCATACTGACTTGTCCAGTGCTTCTGAGGATAGCTATGCTAGAAGGCCGCCCTAGCTGGGGGCCACAGCAGGGTGCACAAGGTGTTTAGGGCATTGACAGGAACGGCCAGGCAGATCAGGGAGCCACAGAGGCCTCGGGACTCTCTCTGTGCTCTCTCCTGCTTGTCCCTCACCACTCCCTGGGGAAAGGAGGCCTGATTCTTCCCAGCCCCCACATTCCCTACTGCAGCCCTGGGCTGTAGCAGTGGGACTGAGTTGCTTCCTGCAGGGATGCCATCCGGGGCTCCCCTAGCCTGCCTCCCCCAGCCCACCCCACAAGTGCTATCTGTCCCCAGGACTCTCCTCCCCCATGGCCTGGCAACCAAGCTCACAAGGTGCCTGTCCTTGTGACACTTACAGTCCGCATCTGCACCCACTGGGGAAGAAAGAAGGCCTAGTGGAAGGCTGCCTGGATTCAGACCCAGCATCACCCCTTACTGGCCTTGTGTTGTTATACTTTCCCCCCTCTGGCCCTGCAGCAAAGATTAGCTAGATTAGCATTTAAGGTGTTTGGCAGATCAGCAAGATCCTCACATGTGAGTGTGTCTGTATCTGGGCTACTCCTGGTTTATGAACTCCTTGAGGGCCATAGCCCTGACCTCTGTCCACAGCACCAAACGATGTCCCCCTCGCACCCAGCATAGGGCCTGCACACCTAACATCTGTCACAGTGAATTGATGCAACATGATTCATATGGCCAGTATTTACCTCACCCCACTGCCTACCGTGCCTTTCTCCTTGTCTGGCTCCTTCTCATCCTGCAAGTAACTCAGTGTCACCTCCTCAGAGAGGCCTCCCCAGGCCATCCATCTAAAGCAGCCTTCCCCACCCTCTCTTTCTGTCCCTTCCTCTAGTTTATTGTCCTAATAACAGCACTTTTCAGTAATGACCACTTGTGTGTTTTCTTGTTTACCACTGGCATGAAACTCTATTTGGCCCCTGACCCTTGCAGCTGCAGGAAGTCAGTCCTGTGACTCATGCATGAGGTTCTGGTGTCTGAAACCGCAGTTTGAGACCATGGGGTTACTTATAGGAAAGACAGAGTGCTGAATCTCACTCTTTGAGAATGCTAAGTTCAGCACTTGGGCCCTCAGCTTGCAAACTGGCCACTACAGTGGCTGTGAAGATCCCTGGCATCTCCTCCAGAAAGCAGGAGCTTCTAGAACTCAGGAGAGCAGAGGAGGCCCATCTCGGCTGTAGCTGATTCTCCATGTGCATGAGCCTCCCCTGAGCTCAGGTCCCTTGGGAACCTCTCCACCTATGGCTCCATGTCATCCTTCAGGGTGGGCTGGGGCAGGTGGCAGTAACCAGCATCCCCAGCATCTTCAGGGCTTAGCACAAGAGAAGTGATTCCTCTTTGCTTGCATGTTCCCTGTGGCCACCAGGAAGACTCTGGTCCTGGTTGCCCTCGGACTCAGGCTGATGGAAGCTCCATCTCAACACGTGATTCTACAACGGCCAAGGCAGGATGTGACAAAGCTTGCAGCAGCTGTGGAGCTCCACTCAGAGATGACATACATCACTTCCTCCACGACTTGCCACCAGCCAGAGTCGATCCCCTGCCACACCCCCTCCTCACCCACAGGGAGTTGGCAGTGCAATCACCTGGTGCCCAGGGCAGAAAGCTGGGCATATTTGGTGACAGCCCAAGTAACCACCACCTGTGTCGCTATCCACACAGGGAAACTGGAAAGGAAGATGGCAACAAGAGCAATCTTAGGAGAGCTACACTGTGCCTCAGTGTCCCGACTGCTCTATACACTTTAACTAGATCATTATAATCCTATGTGACAGGAGAGGAAACCTACCCAGAGAGGAAGGACCTCAGCCAGGATCCTGAACTGTCAAGTAGGAGAGGCAGACAGACCCTCAACACCGGTGGTTTGACCTCAGGCCCTTTGCTCTTGACCACACAATATAGTCTCTTGGGTGCTGCATGGCTGAGGCAATGGATCTTTAATCCTCCCTCTGTCTCCAGCCATTGAGGGACTCTGGGCTTGCAGCTTACCTTCTCTGAGGGTTACACCATCCTTCATTTGTGAGACTGAGCCTTAATTCTTGCCTATTCTCTGACCAATGTCACAAATGGGTGTTGGGAGCTTGCACACACCAAACGAGGCCTACTTATCTGGATGTTTCCCAGGAAAACTTCTTTGGTCCTCTCTGCTGGGAGGTGCCCTGTTTCCCACTGAACAGGTGAGAGAAGGAGGCCTGCTGATAGCCTGGGTGAGGTTCCCAGGGGAGGTCCAAGGGGAGCTGTGGCCCACCAACAGCAGTGTGTGGTGTCAGGCTCCAGGAGGTTGGGGGTAGACGTACGGTTGAAAGCTTTTTATTGTGACAAGTAAACAACTCTTTATAATCATTATCATTTCACAACAGAAAGGGCTACATAAGACCAGAGAGTAAAAATGGTGTCATCTCAGAACAAAAAGAAAATCATTTCAATTGAATAAATAGAGCTTTATGGAAAAATCACTTGTGTCTGTTTTCCTCAATTTCACCACACATCAGGACAAATGTCGGGGCAGACAGTCCCTGCTGTTGAGAACCCAAGAGCAGCCTTATACCACAGACTTTCAGAGGCAGGAGGCTCGTGGCCGTGGACCAAGGAGCCCCTCTCCAGAAAGGAGGGAGCCAGTGCCCAGCCATGATGACAGCCTAACTGCGATGGCCGGAATACCAGAGTCGAATTTTCCAGACTCTAGTGTCACAGCCACGTTCTTGTCCCTGCTGCCCTGAGCTGGCTTGGCTGTGGAACGAAGATGTTCGGAGTTCTGCCTCCCCTCTGCTCCCTCACACTTTCCTTCCCTACTCCCTGAGAGCCCAGCCCCTGCCCCCTGTATGACTGGGGTCTCCCAGCCTCCTGGAGTCTCTGAAACAGAGGCATCTATGGACTCCTGGATGAACAGTGCTTGGAGTTTTCTTTGAAGAATGTCCATGAGCTTCTTCTCTTTGTTTATCTGCTCTTGATTAAAAGGTCATAAAGAATTGATTTGCCAAAGACTTAATAACCAGGCACTGTGGATACATGTGTAATTTAATGACATTTCCAGACCCATCTTTCATAGCAACAGTGGTCCCAGGGCTGCTGCATCAGTGACAGAGTGGAGATAAATGAACCCTTTTAGCACTGTGCTAATTGCTTCCAAGCCCAGCCTTGTGGGGTCTTGAGCTAGTCCTGCAGAGGAAGTAGCCATGACTCTATAGTCAGAGAGAGGAACCAGGAGGGTTCAAAGCTGTTTACCAGGAAGTAGAGTTGGAGGCAGGGTTGGCCTCCTCCAGATTTGGCTGGGTTTCCACTCAATTATAGCACTTACTGAAGATCCCTGAATTAGTCAAGGTATTTTGGTGGTAAATGACAGAAGCCCAACTCAATTGGCTCAAACAAAAATGGTAATATATTGGTTTATGAACATAAGAAGAGGTTCATCTCAGCTTTGGGTAAGCTAGATCCAGATGCCTGATGATATGTCAGGAACCTACCTTTCTCCATTTGTAACTTCCGTTAGTTGACTTCATTCTCAGGAAGGCTTGCCCTGGTGCAAGTTGCAAGATGGCTGCCAGCAGTCCCCAGCTTACAGCCTCCAGATGGGCATCTCTGGATATAGAGAAAGCTTCCCCTTCCTACCACTGGCTCCAGAAAAAGTTGGCTTGGTGTGGCTCGGATGCCCATCCTTGGTGTAATTAAAACTTACTAGGTTCTGAGGACATGCATGTGAATAGGGCATTCCACCTTCCCTCGGGGACCTCACAGCCTCGCAGGAAAGACTCAGTAGCTCACAGCCATTGTGGGTGACCCATGTACAATGCTGTCCCCTGTGGGAGGCTGAGAAACCAATTATAGCACAAAGCCTCTACAATAAAATTAAAATTTTCTTTCAAGTACAGCATCGTTCAAGTTTCTAGCCTAAATCTCTTAATCCAGAGGAGTGATTAAAATTTCAGGGTCCTGCAGTTTGTTGGCTCTGCATTTGAATCCCAGCTCTGCCACTTACAAGCTCTAAGAACCTGGGAAGGGCGTTTACCTCTCTGATCCTCCACAACAGAGACAATAATATATGCCTAACAAGGTTGTTTTGAGGATTAAATGAGATGAGGCAGTTAATCCAGTGCCAACACATAACAAGAGCTGAAGATCGCATTTGTCACTGTTTCTATTCCCTGGTAGTGGTGGGACTGGAGTCATGGGGGTTTGACCCCCTTCTCCATGGGGGAACTCGGCAAGAGAAGCAGAGGTGGGAGAGAAGGAAAGCTGGAGGCTGCTTTGCTGGGTTCCACCTAGTGAGGCCGGCTGGATGTCCAGCCCTGCAGCGTCCCAGAGCTACCCCTGCAATCTTCACGTCCTGCGGATTCCCTGTCACTTCACAGTTCTCAGTTCATTCCTGGGAATACCCAGCAAGACAGGAAATGAGCTCCTGCCACAGGAAACAAGTCTGTAATCCTTCCCACTTGGATTATCTACTGCTTCTCCAAAGACCCCAAGTTTGGCACCACCTAGGCCAGGCGCCGGGCAAGGTCTGGGGAATGAGACCCCCTCCCTGCCCCCTGCAGCCAGCATGAAGCATGAGACACTCAGGACATGTTCCTGTGATCACAGCGCAGTGCATGTCGCTGGCTCCTTGATTAACACCAGGCTTAGCTAAGGGCGTATTTCCCTGCCATTTGCACATCACATCTGTGTGTGTTCTAGTCCAATAAACAGGCATGGTTTGTTTCTAAGGCCAGTATTTCTTTTGTACTTACTACTTTTTTTTTTTTTTCTGGTTAGAAAATCAGCTCATCTGTTTGTCTTATATCAACTGACTTATTTCTACTGACTTTCACCATCCCCTCCCTGTCTCTTCTCCTTTATGAGTGCTTGTCACGCATCCATCCTCTTACTGGAAGGAGAAAGCCATCCTGACATCCAGGCCCACGGCGGTTTCTCTTCCCTGGTTCCAGCCTGGATCCCCACCTGCCCTGTTGATAACAGCCTTTTCTTTTTCCTTATCTTCACCAGGAGTTGCTCCTGGCAGGCACCTCGTTGGAAAGGCAGCACTGTGGGGTAGGAGCACTCTGGGCATCCATCCCCTGTAACTCACTATGTGACCTTGAGTGTACCCTTTCTTTCCCTGGGCCTACTCTCCTTGTTTGGTGAATGAAGGTGCTAACCCAAAGCACCTCCAAGCTCCCATAGGGCTGTCTCCTTGACTTCCCATGGCTCCATGACAATGGGCTCAGCCAGGGCAGATGTTTCTCCTGCTAACCTGCCTCCAGCTTATTACAGATGTGCCCCCATCCAGCATCTCAGCTCAGGCATGGCCTTTCTTCTGGAACCCTCAATCCCATACTGCTCCCTGACAGGGAACCATTCTCTCCAGTGTCTTGTCACTGCCCCACCTTACGTGGTCTGTGCGGGTGAGCTGTGTTTTGCTGCCCAGGGCTCCCACTGGGCCTCAGGGCCTCTTTGTTCCAGACTGGAGATAGAAAACAAGAGGGTATAACAGGCCAGGATGGATGAGGGCAGACCTGAAAGGCTATTTTTTTCCTTTTTTCATATTTTAAATCCATCCACAAATTCTTTGAACTCCTCCCTTCAAAAAATAAAATCTAACCTCACACCCTTACTTAATGACTCACTTCTAATGAGTAGAATGTGGTGGAAATATTGCTGTACAATTTCCAAGACCTAGTCAGAAAAAAAGGCCTAGTCGTAAAAAGGATATCTCTCTGTCTCTGCCTCCGTCTCTGCCTCTCTCTCTCTCTCTCTTTCTCTCTCTCTCATCACTTGCTCTGAGGGAAGCCAGCCTCCAGGTCAGGACACTGAAACAAGACTGTGGGGAACCAAAGCTTCCCACTAACTCCCAGCCCTAACCAGTCCTGTGAGCGAGCCCCTTTGGAAGCCTTCCAGTGACAGTGACCTCATGAGTGACCCTGGCCAGAGCCACCTGGCCAAGCCACACCAAATTCTTGACACAAACAAACTCTGAGGAGAATAAATGTTTGGTGGTGTTGCTGTATTTTTTTAAACTGAAGTATAGTTCACATACAGTGTTACATTAGTTTCAGGTGTACAACATAGTGATTCTCACTTACATACAACACCCCTTGTTCATCATGGTAAGTGTGCTTTCAATGCCCACCCCTCACCCTTCCTCCCCCCGTAACCACCAGTCTCTTCTCTGTATTTAAGAGTCTGTTTTTTTGTTTCTCTTTTTCTTTGTTCATTTGTCTTGCTTCTTAAATTCCACATATGAGTGAAATCATGTGGTATTTGTCTTTCTCTGACTGACTTATTTTGCTTAGCATTATACTCTTGGCTCCATCCACGGCATTGCAAATGGCAAGATTTCATCCTTTTTTATGGCTGAGTAATATTCCATTGTATATATACCACATCTTCTTTATCCATTCATTGGTTGATGGACACTTGGACTTCTTCCATAATTTGTTTAGTGTAAATAATGCTGCAATAAACATAGGGGTGCATAAATCTTTTCGAATTAGTGTTTTTGTTTTCTTTGGGTAAATACCCAGTGTGGAATTACTGGATCATATGGTAATTCTACTTTTAATTTTTTGAGGAGCCTCTATACTGTTTTCCACAGTGGCTTCACCAGTTTGCATTCCCACCAATGGTATACACAGGTTCCTTTTCCTCTACATCCTTGTCAACACTTGTTATTTCTTATGTTTTATTTATTTATTTATTTTAATTTTATTTTATTATGTTATGTTAATCACCATACATCATTAGTTTTAGCTATTTTGACAGGTGTAAGTGATATCTCGTTGTGTTTTAATTTGCATTTCTCTGATGACTAGTGATGGTGAGCATCATGTGTCTGTTGGCCATCTGTATGTCATCTTTGGAAAAATGTCCCTATTCAAGGTCCTTTGCCCATTTTTAATCTGATTATTTGTGGGTTTTTGGTGTCAAGTTGGGGAAGTTCTTTATTTTGGATATTAACCCCTTAGCAGAGACATCATTTGCAAATATCTTCTCCCATTTCATAGGTTGCCTTTTTGTTTTATTGATGATTTCCTTTGCTATGCAAAAGCTTTTCATTTTGGTGAGTCCCAATAGTTTAATTTTGATTTTTCTCTTTTTGAAAAGACATATATAGAAAAATGTTTCTACAGCCAATGTCAAGGAATTTACCGCCTATGTTTTCTTCTAGGAGTTCTATGGTTTCAAATCTCACATTTAGGTCTTTAATCCATTTTGAGTTTATTTTTGTGTATAGTGTAAGAAAGTGGTTCAGTTTCATTCTTTTGTGCATAGCTGTCCAGTTTCCCAACACCATTTGTTGAAGACTTTTTCCCATTGCATATTCTTGCCTCCTTTGTCATAGATTAATTAACCATATAAGTATGGATTTATTTCTGGGCTCATTATTCTGTAGCATTAATCTATTTTCCTGACAGCACCATACAGTTTTTATTACTACAGCTCTGTAATATATCTTGAAACCTGGGATTGTGATGCCTCCAGCTTTGTTCTTCTTTTTCAGGATTGCTTTGGCTATTTGGGGTCTTTGTGGTTTCATATAAATTTTAGAATTATTTGTTCTACATATGTGAAAATGCTGGTGGTATTTTGGTAGGGATTGCATTACATCTAGATTGCTTTGGGTAAACTGAACATTTTAACAATATTAGTTCTTCCAATCCATGAGCATGAATATCTTTCCATTTGTTTATGTCATGCTCAGTTTTTTGTATCAATGTTTTATAGTTTTTAGAGTACAGGTCTTTCATCTCCTTGGTTAAATTTATTGCTTGATGTTTTATTATTTTTGGTGTAATTCTAATGGGATTGTTCTCTTAATTTCTCTTTCTGCTACTTCATTATTAGTATATAGAAAGGCAACAAAATTTGTGTATATTAATTTTGTGTCCTGTGACTTTACTGAATTCATTTATCAGTTCTAGTAGTTGTTTGGTGGAGTCTCTAGGGTTTTCTACATATAGTATCACATCATCTGCAAATAGTGGAAGTTTTACTTCTTCCTTACGTGTTTGTTGCCATTTTAAGCCATTAACTTGGGGTACTTTGTTACACAGCGCTAGATAACTAACACAAACTGAATCCCACAGTGCAGTTAAGTTCATATCACTCACCTCTTTGCACAGAGAAAATAGGAGAGCCCTTCTGTTCATGACAGAGTTGACTTTAGTAGGATTCTGAGCACATGAGGCTTAACTGTGTTGCTGCCCTGTGACCTCATTTTCCCAGGACAGTGATCCAGCTTTGGTCCACATGACCCAAGTACATTCATGTATCGATAGCCTTTAGCTGAGCAGGGCCTGGTGGGGCCTAGGTAGTCACCACTGTACAGGCCTATCCAAGACTCAGGGTTACTACCCACTTTGTGAGGAGCACGACAGATCCCAGGGATGCCCCTGTCACCAGGCCCACAAATACCAACACTGAGGCATCCCCAAGCATCTTGATACAAATGAATTTCCCCCCAGTGCAGGGCCAGGGCCCAAGCCACGGCCTGTGCTCTGGGAGCCACAGCAGGATTATGCTGGCAGCTGGATGCTATTGCTAATGCAGGCTGCTGGCTTCCCCAAGACATGTCTGGGCCAAGGTGTGTGAGGCTGCATCATTCCCTCCTGACACAGGCTCTGGATGCCAAGATCTCAGTGAGAGTGAGAGGGATCACATTTGTGCTGAACCTAGGCCTCTAGCCAAGTGTGCTGGAGGCAGCCCAGCCTCTCATCCCCACAGACAATGACAGATCCATCATCTAAGCACTCAGCATGGGGCCCAGCACTGCCAGGGATGCCTGCCAGCATTCGATGTGCCCTTATGGACCTCCCATTATAAGGGGCAGATATACAGGTCAATCCAGTTTAGAAAACACTGTCTAACCAGCTAATGCATGTTGGGCACAGGAGTAGTGGCTAGAGGAAAGAGAAGTTAATGTGGCTCCTGCCTTCCAAAGTCCCACTATCCAGTGAGTGGAGAAATACAGGATAACCATGAAAAATATAGATAAGAATTGAACTGAGGGGCCAGCAGCCTCTGCCTTTTTGGAGTGCCCAACAACTAGGAATATTAGAAGAGGTTTTCTGAAAGGATTTACCCTTGGCTTGGGCTCTGAAGAGATCACGAGGAAAGGCTTTAAATGAGGGCCAATGGCAGATGTTGCCATGGAGCTGTGGGAGAGCAGGGTGTGCTCAGGGTGCGTGTGCATCACTCTATCATGGCAGTAAGCTATATAGGTCAGCTCGTGACATAATAATGCTATGTAACAAAGAACGACAAAACAACAACAGCCAACAACAAGCATTTGTTTGCTGCTCACAGGTTTGCAAGTTGGCTGAGGCACCTCTACTGTAGCCTTTGGGCCAAGTTCTGCTCACATGTCTCTCATTCTAGGATTCAGGTTAAAGTAGGAACAGCTACTTGAGGCATACACTTCTCAAGGTGCAAAACAGGAGTGCAAAAGACCAGGCCAAACCACACAACTACATATGACACATCTTACATTCCATTGGTTACAGCAAGTCACATGGCTGAGGCCAAAGTCAGTGGGACTCTGCCCAGGAGGAGTCATGGCAAGGATGGGGTGGGAAAGGACAATTGCAAACAAATAATATAATCTTCTTAACAGATGGTGGCCAAGAAGTCATAGGAGATGAGACTGGAAACACAGACTAAAACTTCATATGGGAAAGACTAGCTGATTGGTCACCAAACCATTTCTCTTTCCCTCCTGGGCACAAAAGTAGACTACACTTCCCGGGTTCCTTTGTAGCTAGTGTCTGAATTCTGGCTAAAAGAGTGTGGTAGAAGTGAGGGGCTCTGCTCATCAGGGAAATTCAAATCAAAACCACATTGAGATACCACCTTACACCAGTTAGAATGGCAAAAATTGACAAGGCAAGAAACAACAAATGTTGGAGAGGTTGTGGAGAAAGGGGAACCCTCTTACACTGTTGGTAGGAATGCAAGTTGGTACAGCCACTTTGGAAAACAGTGTGAAGATTCCTCAAAAAATTAAAAATAGAGCTACCTTATGACCCAGCAGTTGTACTACTGGGTATTTGCCCTAAAAACACAGATGTAGTGAAAAGAAGGGTCACATGCATCCCACTGTTCATAGCAGCAATGTCTGCAATAGCCAAACTGTGGAAAGAGCCGAGATGCCCTTCAACAGATGAATGGATAAAGAAGATGTGGTCCATATATACAATGGAATATTACTCAGCCATCAGAAAGGATGAATACCCAACTTTTACATCAACATGGATGGGACTGGAGGAGATTATGCTAAGTGAAATAAGTCAAGCAGAGAAAGTCAATCATCATATGGTTTCACTTATTCGTGGAACATAAGGAATAGCATGGAGGACATTAGGAGAAGGAAGGGAAAAATGAAGGGGGGGAAATCGGAGGGAGAGATGAACCATGAGAGACTACGGACTCTGAGAAACAAACTGAGGGTTTTAGAGGGGAGAGGGGTGGGAGGATGGGTAGCTCGGTATTAAGGAGGGCACATACTGCATGGAGCACTGGGGGTTGTATGAAAACTATGAATTGTGGATCATTGAAAACTGGTGATGTATGGTGACTAACATAACATAATAAAATAAAATTTAAAAAAAAGAAGTGAGGGGCTCTGCTCCCAGGCCCAGCCCATTCAAATCTCCCACATAACCATCCACTCTTTCTTCATCTGCTGGGTAGGTATACAGATTCCAGTCAAGGAATGGGAAGCCCAAAGTGATGACAGAGCCACAATGTGGAAGGAGCCTGGGTCCCCAAGTCACTGCTTGGAGGACAGTGCCCTGGAGAGCCAACTGACCAGGAACTCCCATATTAGTTCATTTCAGTAGTTCTGAGTAAACTTTTATGTTAAGCCACGGAGATTTGTTATAGCAATTAATCTACTATTACCCCCTGTCATAGAGGTCCTTACTGTGTGGCTAAGTGGAACACACTTAGAACTGGAATCAGAGAGGCCTGGATTGAAATATCAACCCCAGCACATTATAGTGGGATGACCTTGAACAAATTGCCTTACTTCTCTAGGCTTTAATTTCTCACCTTTAAATGGGGATTCATAGTTCCTACCTCAAAAGATATATCAGTGACAAACTGTTCCTGAATCAAGTGGGTGTCCTGCTGATCTCGGCAGGGTTGCTCCGTCAGACCAGAAATTTACAAGAGGCTTTTAAGAAGTTGCAAGTCAGCTACATGGCATGCCAAGGGTTAACTCTTCCTGGGGGCTGTCTTCACTGGGGTCTGGGAATGCAGGGGAACCAGATGCATTCCATGGGTCTGGGGTCTGGGAAGATTCATGCTGGAAGAAAGGCAAGATCCTCTGCTTTGTTAGAAGTGCCCCCCCACACACATTTACTAGAGAGCTTGCAGGAATGGGGGATGATTCTCTCCTCTCAGCCTACTGCCTGTCCTTGACCCATACTGTGCCCCTAAACCTGCAAAGACCACTTTGAACCCCAGATGCTGAGGCTCAAGCCCAGCCTGGTAGACAGGGATTCCTAAAGCAAGACACATAGAGGAGGCTGGGAGGACCCAGAAGGCCCCAGAGACAAACACCAGAGCCAAGAAGGGTCAGCAGCCTTAAGTCTGGATGGCCAGGTGTTACTGTGATTTTATTACTTACGGCTTTTTTTTTTTTTCTGAAAGACGCAGAGGAAGAACACAAACATTACAGATTCTCAAACCTCAGCTCTGCTATTCCCTTGCTGTGTGACGTCCAGTGAGTCACTTACCTTTCTGTGCCTCAGTTTCCTCAACCATGAAACAGAGACAGTGGCCATACTCTCCTCGCTGGGCCTTTTGTGAGGATGACATGAGCTGATACTTGTAACGCATAGAGTATCCCCAGGGCCTGGAAAGAGCTATGTGGGGGGTTGCTGAATGGACGGCACAATAGAAGGGAGTGAGGTGGGGGAGAAGAGCAGAAAGGGGAGAGAAGTGGGAAGGGGTTTAAATAGGGGGAGAGAGAGAGAGATGGACACAGGGAGGCTACGTGGGGGACAGATGGGCACATGGACAGGAACAGACAAGCAGGGAAAGAAGAGCAGGCGTCTTCAAGAAAACTAGAGAAAGAGTCCCAGTGAGAAAGCAGGAGGGAGACCAAACCCACAGAAACCCCTGGAGAATGGAATGCAGACACAGTGTTCCGGATCTAATTACAAAGTGCCCGTTCTCTCGGTGGCTTCTTGGGTCACAGTTAAGTGCCACGCCCCTGAGCAGAGCGGCTATGAAAGCCCAGGTGCCCAGGACTGTGTGGCCTGTGTGCACAGAAAAATGAGCAGGTCCCCACAGGTTCCCCTACACCCATGGGGCAGCCTGGCTCCATGCGGGGTCTGGCCCCTGATCCCATCAAAAAGCCCGGGAAAGGCTTGGGACAGATCAGAAATTTTATTCAGATCTCTACCTCCAAAGGCAGCCCTGATGACAACCTCACTCTCAAATTCCAGCCTAATGTGATTTCAAATGGCAGTGTCACACACCCTCTGAAAACAGTTTATAATCAAGGCGCCAGCAGCTCCTTAACTGTAGGGGCACTCCTGGGCTCAGCGGCAACAGGATTAGCGTGGCTAGAGCTGTCAGAGGTAATGTCACTAATCTGTGTCTAAGAGGAAAGAGGCAGTGAGGAACGAATGTCATCTCCTGCCAAAAGGCCTTCCCTGGTCCAGGAGCTGACGGATAAGCCAACTTCCAGGCCTCGTCCCTGGGGTCTGGGTCTGCCTGGCGGGCGTGGGCAAGCGCAGGACCTGGGTGGGGAAGGAGAGCCTGCAGAGGCACTGGGGGGACATGGAGAACACCTCAGCTAAGAAATACAGCAGTGCTGAGGGAGAATGCCGGAAAATGACTTGCTTGCGTTCCTGGGATGTGTTGGTGGCACGACTGAGCCTAAACCCCAGAACTTCTGCCAACCCTGTGTTTTCCCACCATACCGCACACTCACCCCTGACTGTAGCTTACAAATGATGTAATCAAGTGTGCATATGGACAGAGAGATAGCTGTTTCCTCATTTACAAGATGGGGTTGTTACGAGGACAATAGGAGATAGTGGATTGCTGTGACACCCGTGGCTCAGTGACTGACACATCGTCTGCACTTGGCGAATGTTTGCTGTTGTTGTAGCTGCTATTATTAATAATTGCTATTATTATGTGCTATTAATAAGTCATAATAAAAAGGAGCTGTGTGACATGCTCTTCCACGCAGACTGAGTTCCCCACAACCCGGGTCTGCTTCCAATATTGTGTCTGACTCCAGATGCACCTAGAAAATGAACTCAGGATTTTTCCTCCCCAGGACCCCCACCAGTGTGCAGCCAATGAAGGGACCAAAGCAAACGTTTCCAGAGGAGCTGCTCTGTGCCTGACATGGTGCTGGGGCTTCACGCTCGTCATCTTAAGTCCGATTGTTTCAGACTTTTGGACTTAACAGAATCCCCGTTTCACAGATGAGACGGTTACGCAGGGGGAGAGGCTACAGGCTGACATGGGTCTGGAAACCCAGGACCAGCAGCTCACCTCCACTCCCACATCTGGCCTTTCAGATGGTGTATTAATTTCCACAACTACTAAGACTTTCTGCAACATCGGGCCTCCCATGTGGGGAAGAAAGGAGCCCCACAGGGCAAGCGACCTGTATGGTTAGGGATAGAGCTAACTGGGGGCAAACGTAAATTAGCAAGGGTGAGGGGACAAAGGCCACCACCTGGGGGAGGCGAGGGCAGCTGTACTTAGCCTCTTGGGAGCACACACACACACAGACTTACACGGAAACACACACAGGTGTGAGCTCAGACACGGGCACACCAGCATGTGCACACAGGCACGCTCATGGGCGCACACAGGCGACTGTGCACACAGAGACTCAGGCGCACACAAGGACACACAGAGACATGAACACAGACGCATGGACACACCAGCATAAGCACACAAGACACACATACAACCACACACATGACACACAAAAACAGGCATACACACATGTGTGCATGGACACACACACACACGAGTAATCCTGAGCCCCAGGATAAAAGCTTTGGGACCTTGCAGACGTCTCCCTGGAGGGGCAGTCGTGGAACTCACGCAGGGAGGACTGGCATGTCTCCTGCCTCCCTCCTGACCACCTCGGACATGGGCAGGGTGCTCTCGGCATGTCCCCAAACCCCTTGCTTCCAGCACCTGCAGTCTCGGGGGTTCTTGCAGATCTACCTTGGGTGCTCAGCTAGCACCTGAAGCAGGTGAGGGAGAGAAGGAAATGCCCTTTCCCAGCCAGGCGGTGGGGAGGTCCCCTCTGGCTGAAAGGCCCAGGGAGCCTCTGTAGGGTTGGGGTGGATCAGGAAGGGCTCAGCCCTTCCTCCTGTCTCCTACCCAGGGATGTGGGAGCAGGCCTGCAGTGGCCCACTGGTTAGCAGACGGGGAAGCAAGGGCATAAAATGTGCCGCTTTGACTCCCTGACTCCTGTCTCCCTGCACCCCAAGTTCTGACCACTGAACTAGCAATCAGGAATTTCACTAGGGGCGTATCAGCATATTACCCTATGGCCGCCGGAAAGGCCCTGCCCCCGCTGTGTCTGCTCCTCACCCACCCGCCGGCACCAGGGTGGGTCCCGCCTGGGGGAGACCCGGCATTCCTCCTGACTTCCCAGGAGTGAGGAAGGGATAGAAATGAGGTCAAACCACTGGAAAGTTGCAGAGTACACAGCACGCACGCATGCAGAGGCGTTTGGCTTTTCTCCCCTCCAGAGGGGCTGGGGCTTGCTTGCCGGGAGCCGGCTTTCAGCACCCATCTCCTTCCTCAAGCCCAGAACCCGGAGCCCACCTACCGCAAATGTGGCAATCATGCATTCATTCAACAAGCCTCCTGCAGCAGCTGTGCCCTGGGCAGCCTGGTGCCGAGATGAGAGGCCAGGATCTGCCCCAGGGAGGCGCACATTGCAGGGGGACAGATTAAGTCCCCACCCCACTCCACAGATAGACACCCTGGAAGTCATGCACTTTAAAAGAAACTTGAACCAGAGTGCAATTAATCCCAGAGATTAAATCTCAAATGGTAAAATAGGAGGCATGGTGAGAAGATATTCCTGAGTCTAAACATGAGTTTAAACACATCTCCCCACCCGTGTCCTGTAGGCATAGTGCTGCCTGCTCCCTGAGCCAGGGGGAGGAGAGGGTTCCTGCCATTCTCCAGTCCCTGCACCGTGGCCTGCGGGCCAGACCCTTCCTCAGGACAGCAGGAGCCCCCGTCTGCATAGTCCAGAGTAATCTGTCCAGCCTCGTGCTTCCTAAAGAGCTAGGGGCTAGCGGACTCCAGGCCCAGCACACCTGTGGTGGCCTCAGCCATTCTCCCATCTCCCCCCGCCGCCCCACCCATCTGGAAACCATGGGCAGCTAGGCCTGGTTCAAAACCTGCCTCAGCCACATTGCCCTGTGAGCGGGAATCCTTACCTACAGCGAAGGAGTAAATACTACCCAGCCCTGCAGGGCCCCGGGATGTCAGCGTTGGGGTGTGGGTATGAAGAACACGTGCAGGCACCAGCCTTCCTCAGCACCTGTCTGGGGCCGTCTCCCATCTGCAGAGTATCCGGGAGAGGGCATGCAGCCCAAGGTGGACAAGCAGGGAACACCAGCAAGGGCCAGGCCGGGGGAGGCCCCTGGTAGCTCCCTCCAGACAGGCGCCTCTTTCCTGGGACTGCTGCCTCCTGCCAAGCCCCAGCCATTACTCAAGTTCAGCAGGCACCTGTGCCGATGAAGTTGGATGAGTCTGAGTCCATTTAATTCCATACTCCTTTCCCTGACAGGCGGAGGGAGAGCTACCCCTGGCTCCTGACCGCTGACGGGCCACAGCTCTATATATGTTCCAGGCAGAGCCTAGGGCTGCTCATCGGAGACTGCGATTTTTCCCAGGGAAAAATGACTCTCCTAGAAAAGAAGGAGATGGGGGTCCTACGGAAACCTGGGAAGGGTTCATAGGCCTGGTCTCTTAATTAACAATATTTGCTGAGCACCTATGACAGGCCAAACACTGTGTGAGGCTCTGGGAATACAACTAACAAGACCGCGGTACTCTGAAACCTCCGGCCATGAGGTTTCCAGCACCATGCAGGTGTGGGGACAAGGACATGGGAGAAAGGAGGGCACTAGGAGTGGAGGATGAATGGGCAGGCTCCGGAGGCCTATGCACTTTGCCCAGGCCTCCCTCCCAAGCCCCAGGGCTCTGCCTACCCACACTCACACTCCGGTGCTGCTGGTCCCAGCTTCTGGCCACTGGACAGCAGAAGCCGAACTCCTTCTCCAGGATGGCCTCTCAAGGCTTGCATCCCGGAAGCGCTAGGTGTCTCATCTCTGGGGCTGTCACACCGCAGTGTGTGGCGCCGTGCACCATCAGGCAAGTGGTTGCTGAGGTAAAGCACTGATGAGCCCACAGGACCCCAACCCTGCTGCCCAGCATTCAACACCAGAATCCAGACCCTCTCAAGACGTGTTGCTATGGTCCTTTTGCCCGTGTTCTTTAGGAAAAGGGAAACAAAGGAGGTGGGAGGAAAGAGGAAGGAATGGCGAGAGAGCAGGGCAAGAGATGAGCAGAACCACTGCAGGTGTACAGAGACCAGCATTTGCGGGTCTACTGTTCTTTGAGGACGACAGTGGTTCCCTCCCTATTTAGGAAAATATGTGGCTTGCCCTCCTCCAGTTCCCCAGGGCTTGTGGCTGTTTCCCAAGCTGGTCCCAAGGGCCTGAGACCCGGGTGTGCATTCCACGGAAGGGCTCTAGCTGGAAGACACCGGGACGCACAATTCCTGTCCCCACAGACAGAGAGGCTGGTATCTGCTTGGGCAGTCTAATAGAAAATGTATCTGCAATTACTATTCTGTCCTGTTTTGTTTTTAAGAATTGCTTTTTCTTGTCTATTGACCTCCAGGCCTGAGGTACCGCTTCTTCAACCGCATTAGAGCCCACCAGTCAGAGCAACGAAACGCCTGGCACGTCGTTGGCCAAGAGTGATGGGACTTACGCCTTGGAATTTTCACGGGTCCTGGCAGTGCAAGGCCTGCTTTCTTGGGAAAGACCGATTTTAGATACAGGTGCTTGCACTTCCCATGAAAGATACCAGGTTTCTAGAACCCTTGCAAAGTGTGGCCAGCACGGAGGGGCTACTTGAAGCCAGACGCTGTGGTTGCTGGGAATGTCCAAGAGGACGCCTGTGCATTTGTGCACGGCTCTCAGTGAGTGCCCAGCTAGAGGGGACTCGCAGAGCACCAGCCCGTCAGGAAAAGGGCCTTCTCTGTCTGCCCTGGAGCACAGGCTTCTTCACGGTGCCCAACTGTTGAGTTGTACATCCATCCCTGAGCATTCCGTGAGCTTCCGGACAAGAGCCTGAGGGGAAGGATTTGAACACAAACAGGTTATATAGAAGGTGATCCCGGAAAGCACTCTCATGGGTGTGGGGCAGTGGATAGGGAAGGGGCAGCGGCCAGAGCAGTCTCATACTGAACATGCTGCTTCCGAGGGTATTCCAGAGATGTTCAGAACAAGCTTGAGTTCTGTCCCCTGAGGCTGAGCAGGCTGGAGGGGGCATTGACCCGCTTTGACCCATCCTCGGTTCCTGGGGCACTGACTCACCGGGACTGCCTGGGCCAAGCACACTCCTGCTCAGGCAAGGCCCTCAGGAGACAGGACCAGTAGTGGGCCTGGGAACGGTGGGTGCTGAGCAGATGTGGGTGTGAGATTGGGGTCTGCTGCATGCTGCATGTTTGGCCTGGGGTTTGGATGAATCAGACACAGTCTCCATCCTCCTAGAGCTCCCTGCCAGCACAGGGAGTGGGAGACAGACGCGGCCCGTAAAAGCCCCCATGGCTTCACCTCAGCAGCAGTGTGACTCAGACGACCGATCCTTGGAGGTCGGCCTGGCCTCTGGACACAGGGGCAAGCAGAAATCCATGCCTACCACTTGGACCCCTGGATCCCAGTAAACCACAGCAGAAACGGAGTCCACACGTGGCTTCCTCCCATGCAGCAAGCCCCGTCTCCCAAGACACCGGGAAGTGGGAGGAAGAACGTGTTCCTCACACTGGGAGGCAGGGTGCTGCTCTTTCCGAGCCCCGTGGCTGATTCCTATCCCTCACACACTAGCCCTAGACGGGGGGCAGGAGCGGCTCCCCATCGCCTAAAGCTGGCGCTTCCCCACTGGCTTGCACAGATCTCCATGGGGAGGCCCCGTGCCCCATGCCCACGGGGCTCGTAGACAGCCCAAGAGGGGAGCGGAGGCCGGTGTCCAGCTGGAGGTCTGCCTTGTCCCCTGGGAGCAGAGGCCACCTTGCCCCTTTCTGTGTGCGTTCATCCTTAGGGCCTCCTGCCTCATCATGATGTGTGCAGAGCTGTGCAGAACTCAGAGGAGGAGCCTCCCAAGCCCCGCTGCCAGGCCCAGTGTTAACAGACTCTCTTTCCATTATCCCTCCCTCCCGTCCTGCAAGATAAAATAGATTAAATCAAAAATGCTAAGATGGAGTGTCTAAGGGCTGTGTGGCGTGAATACAGATCCTGCTGGCTGGCGGCCTATTCTCACAAAGTGACTCAGCTCTTCTGGATTTCTAAAGACACTTTTCTCTAGACCAGCCAGCTTGCCAGCCCTGCCTTCCTCCCCCTCCCCACCACAATCCTGCACAAGAGAGATCTCTGGAAGCCTCACCTCACCCACAAGCCCGGGTGGGGGTGGCACATCTTGGGCCAGCTAGGACCCTGCCCCAGCTGAGGGAGAGGAGGCACCAAGAGCTGCCTGATCTGGCACAGGTTCCTCTCCTGCTCCCCCATCAGGGGGAACCCTGAGCAGGGGTGCCTGGACTTGGGGGGGGGGGCGCCTTGGTCAGCTCTCCCTTCCTCCCACTGTGATCACTCCTGCCTTCAGAGAGCTCCAGAGGAGACCTCCTCAGAGTGCCCAATCCCACCCCATCAGGAAGCTCTTTGCATCTTAACCCATGTTCTCAAGCTGGAAGGTAATCTTCCTCTCCCTCTGCTAATGTGTGGATGGACTGAAGCTGGTCTCCAGCCTCCGAACAGGAGCTGCTCTTGACCCAATTACAGGTCCCTCAGTTCCCAGAGGGACCCTTCGTGGGAATGGTAATGGCAGGAATAGTGGCCAGTTAGTAAGGGCTTCCTGTGTGCCAGGCACTGTGCTAGGGAAGGATTTTGCTTATTTTTTTAAAGATTTTATTTAATTATTTGAGAGAGAGAGCATGAGCGGGGTGAGGGGCAGAGGGAGAAGCAGACTGCCTGCTGAGCAGGGAGCCCTATGCGGGGCTCGATCCTGGGACTCCAGGATCATGACCTGAGCCGAAAGCAGATGCTCTTCCCCGACTGAGCCACCCAGGCGCTCCAGGATCTCACTTATGACACACTTGTCCAGCACTGCCAGCCCATAGGTCAGTTATATATCTTGGCCAAGGCCTGGCGGTGGGTGAGCACAGAGCCAGAATGCAGAGCAGACCTGTGACTGCCCACCTGGGGCCCTAACCACTGTGCTGCTCCCCCTGCTCCACTCCCACTGGACACCTGCTCCCCCCATACTGCTCCTTCTGCCCCGGCACGGGGCCCCACTCCCCTCCTCTTTCCACCCCTGCACGGGGTCCCCTCTCCCCTGCTCCTTCCGCCCTGGCACGGGGCCCCTCTCCCCTATTCCTTCCACCCCTGCGCCCTGGGCCCTTCCTGAGCAGTTGCCAGGCTCCAACTGTCTCAGCTTGTCAGCTTGCCCACTCCGAGCCTCAGCCCCTCTGTGATGTATAAGAGGCCAGCAGCCCCATCCAGGGCCAGTGAGTAAATAGCAACACTGCCTTCCCATCCACCCCACAGTCCCCAGGAACAGCTGGGCAGCTAAACATCCCCATGTGCACTGCAGGTCCTGTGGGGCCCCAGGCACCTGTGGCCTCCAGAAGATGTGAGCTGCCCGGTGAGGGCGCGCACGGGCCTGGGAGCACTCCAGCTCTCCCTCCACCACAGGCCGCAGGCTCGGCTGGGCAGTGAGACTCCTGCAGCCCCAGGCAGCCTCCTGGGATCTGATTCTCCCCATGGGTGGCCAGTCCCTCTGCTAGCAAGACTCAGAGAGATCTCAGCAAGGGTTGGGCCAACCAACGGCAGTGCGTCTTTTGGCCTCCGTATCCTGGATCTTTGAACGGCCGTGTGAATAAAACAGCCCTGTCTGCCACCACATTACAAGATGGCCTGTGGATCTTAGCAGAGAGGAGAATGTGCCATCCCTGAGGCCCTCGAAGGCGCCTCAGAGAGGGGCAGGGGCCTCTCCTCGGCAGAGGCCTCTCCTTGGCAGAGGCTGAAGCTGGAGGGTGCCGTGCCGTTCCTGCAGGGACCCCAGGCAAGGGAGGCTGAGGGGTTCCCGGAGACTCTAAGCAACAGGGAGTTCCCACCACAGCCCGGGCAGCTCTGTGCTGTTGGCCTCGGTGGCAGGGACAGGAGCATACTGAAGTTATGGGGTGTCCTTCTCTGAGCACAGGAAGAAGCAGGGCTAACTCCTGGCTTGCGCCCCTTTCAGTCCGAGGAATTCCAGAAGCCCCTTGCGTCTAGGACTCGGCATGTTGACTACTTGCTTTGTGGGGCCCACGGCAATCTGCATGTGCGGAGGGGAGCAGGCATGACTTTAACCACGGCACCCTGCACAGGAAAAAGGAGGCAGGTGCTGCAGCCCACCCTGAGCCGTGCTAGCCCCGGCCCCGGGCAAGAGCCAGGAATCCAGAAGCGGGCTGCAGGAGCGGGAGGGTTTGGACGGGCAGGAGCGGGGAGAGTTCCGGGTGGAGGCGCGGGGTGAGCAGTGAGCGAAGTGCTGGAAGCAGAAATGCACTTGGTGGTCGGAGGCTCGTCTGGAGTGGAGCACAGGAGCCCCAGGGGGCAGGATGGGAACGGGAGGGAGGGTAGTGGAGGGAGGGCTTTGATGCTAGGCTGGAAGGTAGAGGAAGGCTTTAGAGAGATCATCGGCCTTAAATGGTCTGAAACTCCCCCTGGAGAAGAACAGCAAAATGGAAAGACAAGGTTGGGGGGGGTGGATAGGGAGAGGCAGAAAGAGGGAGGCAGAAGAGAGAGCCCAGGGAGAGAGACAGGAACAAGCAGAGAAGGAAATGGGCTCTAGTTCAGACCCAGGTCTTCTGGGAATCCTCCAGACCCCGGCCCATGGCTCTCACCCCTGAGCCCAAGATGTTCTTCATCAAACCTTAGCTGTCTGAGGATAGCAAGACAGACACTCCTTCTCCTGGTCTCGGGAGTACTGGGGCTCCTACCTGGGGGGGAGCTGGGCCAGGATGCTGCTCTACGCAGTACAGAGGTCACTGAGTGGCTCTCTGCTACATGATTTGGGGCCCCAGATGCCCCATATTGTACCATGCATAGGCCCTTCCAGCCTGAGCCTCCAGGGGCCTCGAGTCTCCCAGCTCTGGGTTCAGGCCAGCTGCAAGAGGCCCAGTGCTCTGCACAGTGAGGTGCCCGTGTGAGCCCTGCCAGGGTTTAATCCTGCTGCACGTACTCAAGAGGAGGGAGGAAAAGGTCAGATTTGACAATAGGACCATCTGCTTTATCACATTCCAACTATCTGGATACTCCTCTGTAAGCCATCTTCAATAACGTTCCTGGATTACACGCCAAAAAGAGAGAAAACTGGACTCATATCCATGGGCATAAATGCCTAATTAAGCTCATTCTTTGAACCAAACCGTATTTGAGTGCATCTGTCAGCCCTCCTTCATCTCAGGCCCTGTGGGGTGCTGAGACAGCGTTAACAGGAGGGTGGAAGGGGGGAGGGAGACAGCCCAGCCTGGCAGGCAGCCCCCTCCTCCCCCAGCCCTTCCCTGTCTCAGAGCTGCCCTGGCTCAAATATTCAGTCTTACAGTCACCAAATTCAGCCAAGCCTTTGTCCTGGGCTTGCAGCCCCCACCTGCCCGGCCCCCAAGGGGCCTGGCAGGCACCTGCCTCTCGCTCTGCCTCCCCTGGTGCAGCCCCTGCCAATGACAGGTCCTGCCTAGTCTGGGAAGGTTCCTATAGCCGAGGCCTGTGTCCCTCTCCTTTACTCTGGGCCAGAGAAGGAAGCCTGCCCCTTTCCCAGCACCTTCCTCAAAGCCACTTGCTGCAGTCATGTCACACCAGAGCTCCGAGGGGAGGGGACATTGGGAAGCAGGAGACCGTGGGTGGGGGCTCTGAGCCCCACTCTGTTGCCATCTCGCTGGGTGACTGCTTTATCTCCCTCTGCCTTAGTTTCCCCATCCATACCCAGAGGGCTGGACTCAAGCCTCTCTGGGTCACCTGCAGCTCTGTCTTCAGGGACCAGGAGCACCTGCCAAAATCTCCCACAGACTGGCCTTTAATTATGAAATGAGAATTGGGGGTGTGACCTGGCCTACGGTGCCCAGCTGGCGGCCCTCTCTGGGCCTCAGCTGACCTGACTACTCATCCAGGGAGGGCACAAAGCCCCAAACAAAACACAGAGGGGGTCCCATCACCTCCCTGCCTCACACTTGTCACCCAGGCCACAGGGGATCAAATCTCCAAGAGCCGGCCGCCCCAGTCCCACCTTGCCCCTCTCCCCAGTGCTCCCAGCTCCTGATACAATAGCCCCACAGACTGTTGCAGCCCCCGTGGGCCATGCTGCTCCTCCCCTAGCCTCCTGCACTCCTCTTCTGGAAATGCTGGGGCCTCTCCTCACTGCCTGACTCCTCACTGCTCAGGCCTGTGCTGGGATGACAGCACCCCCCTGCACCCCCTCCCGTGCCCCCCTGCACCCCCTCCCATCCCAGCACCCATCCCACAGAGCTGGTGTCTTGCCCGTCTCTCCAGCTAGACCATGGGCTCCTCCACATCAGGGACCTCAGCCACCCACCTGACCACTGTGTCCCCAGCACCCAGTTCTAGGCCTGACTTTGGGCTGGGTGCTCTGCTCATAACTCTAGAATGAATGAGTGTGAATGAATGAACATTGGAACCATGGGACCCACAAACCTCAACCTTTCACAGAACTAGACCCCAGGGAAAGCAAAGCCTCCCTGGTCCGGGCCTCCCGCTCCCCAAGGCAGCGCCCATGATTCCCTGAGGCCCCCAGGAGGCCCCTCCCAGGGGTGGAGTCAGCCCTAGCTCCCCGCTGCTTCCTTCACTTTGCTTCTGTCTAGCAAACGTGTTCAAATGTTTAAATTCTGTTTGGGGAACAATTGGCCCAACATATGGTCGAATCATATTTTGTCTTCTGATGAAAAAATACACAGAAAACTTGGAAGATGATGACAGACAAGCTTTATCGTGTTTCTTTTTTCTTTGGTTTAATAGTGCTTTTTGTAACATAAGCACATCACAGGTGAGAAGCCCTCAGCAATTGTCCCAACCCCTCATCATACTCAGGGGGAAACTGAGGCTCAAAGAAGGGATGAGGCCAGCCCAAGTTTCCTTAATGTGAAACCCAGGTCCCCGGCAATTGCCTCTTCCATCCCAATAGCCTCGAGAGGGCCGGACCTGACTCTCCTGAGGCCATTATGGGGCCCTGTAGATTCTGCTGTCTTCAGATTCTATGACTGCGAGGTTTCACATCCTAGGGGGCAGGAGATCGGGGAGCAGGTGTGGGCCCCTCTCCGGAAGCCTGCCCCCATAGCTCTGTCAGGAACAACGTGGCAGGCTAGGCTCCCACCTCATGCCCTGTGATGTCCAGAACCATGACCAGCCACCCCCTCAGCCCAAAAGGATCCAGGAAGCATCTCCAGGGAGACACTGAAAACCCATGGGGAAGTGGGAGACCCCAGCCCCGTGTGAGAGCCCGCTCCCTGCTGCCCCTTCCCTGTGACTCCACTTCCCAGCTGTGGGTTCCAAATGCCCAAGCAGCACTGGTCTGGCCCCTGGAAGGCCCCACTTGGGCAGGGCCTGACTTGACTAAATGTGTCTGGGGTTATGTGCTCAGTGTCAGTCGCCTCCCTGGTACAATCAAGTCCCGTGAGTAGGACGGCGGCCGCACGCCCTCCGTGCTCCCTGTGACGCGGGCCTGCTGACCTCTCACGGCCAGCACCACGCTCTACAGCTTGTGCGGCCTTCCCCGGTGGCCCCGGTGCGCGTTACATGATTTTGCTCACATTAATCCTGATAGGTGTTGCTGGTGTTGGCGTTGCCCCCACTTTGTGAATGCGAGACCGGAGCCCCCGAGAAGGAAGGAGACAGACACAACGGAGGTTATGGAGCCCTAAGAGGGCGGGACCAGGACCGCAGCTGCATAGCCCCACTCTCTCCGTAGCATAAGCTCAGGAGCTGGGACGTGCTCCCTTCTAAGGGGGCAGGTTCCTGCAGACACGCGTGGGGCACATCCCTGGCCTTGAGCTGGAGGAAGGTCATTCTTTCCTCTTTGTTCTGTGGGTGGTGGGGTCCAAGCTCACTGCCATGCTTCACCAGGGTGGGTGTGGGACCAAAAGTTGACCCTCCAAGCACCATCCACCCTGCGAGGAGGCCACGCTGTGATGCCTGAGCCCCCATTTTGAAGGTCTGGCTATGTGAGACAGACGGGACGGCTCCAGGTGGGGACCAGCCCAAAGCAGGAGCCAAGACCAGAGGGAGAGGAAATGGGCCAGGAGAGCACAAGAGCCTGTCCCACCCTGAGGCCCAGGCCTGCTCTTTCTCAGGCTGCAGAGGCCCCAGCACATGGCTGGCTGTGGGCCTGGCAGATGGGCCTTCTGTGGACACCAAAGCTAGAACTGCCTTCACCCAGAAGCCCTGCCACAGACAGCACAGGCTGAGCCTGCAGCCGACAGGACATGGCCCCAACAACTGTTGACCAGCTGGGGGACCACGGCTCATTAGTTTCTAATTAAGAGAAAATACATGTCTGACCTTCCTTCCTGAGTCACTCCCCGCTGCGGGGCCTGGCCAGTGGCGGGTTAGTGCATCCAGATGCTCACAGGCCCCCTGCCGCGGGACGAGGCCTCCTGGCGGGAGGGCGGGTGGGTGTCTGTACTGAGGGCTGGAAAGGGGTGCAGGACCTTGTGGACGAACAGCACTGTGTGGAGTGGGTGGCCGTGAGGGGATTCCTGTAGTTATAAGATGATGATCGGTCCATCCATCCAGTGTTTGTTGCAACCAACCCTGTGGGCCCCCAGAAAGCCAAGACACAGCCTCTGACTGTGGGAGCACAGAGGGGAGAATAGCACAGTTCATGCACGGGGCCTGTGGAGCACGCAGGATGGGTGGCTTCCTGGAAGAAGGATGCCTGACATCTGGGTCTTAAAGGATGAGTAGGAGTTTGCTTCCAAGGGCAGGATGAGGAGCTGTATTCCAGACAGAAAAAAAAAAAAAAACAGCCTTGTACAGAGTCACAAAGCTCAGAACCCTTCAAACCCAGGTCTCTCTGATTTTAAAGCTGGTACCCTTAGACTCTGAGCTTTGGTACTATGTGCATGCGGAGCCTTGAATGCCATGGCAAGGTTCGCTGAAGGGCCCGGGATCAGAGGTGTGTTCAGATGTGGGAAAGCTCTGCCAAGGGTATATTGGATGAAAGGGGAGATTTGGGAAAGTTTCTGAGAGAGAAGCCACAAAATTCAGTCCAATCTGATCATTTGGATATTGGGCAAGTCACTCCACCTTTCTAAACCTGAGTTTCCTCTTTCATGTAAAATGGATCACAGGGATATCTGTCGTCCCCTTGCCCTGCCCCCCTTCCAGCTTCAGGAGGAGCAGAAGGACCTCCGGGCTGGCTGCCTGGTCTGGGGTGTCTGCACACCCCGTCCCAGCCATGTGCCCTTGGGCAAGTCACCTGTCATCTGTGTCCAGAAGCCAGGGGTCTGCCGTCCAGAAGATGAGGCTGCCTCCTGAGGCGTTGTGAAGACAGGGTGACAAGGTGCCTGCAGACTGGTCAGCTCGGGGTTTGGCAGAGCATGAAGGCTCGGTGAGGGCCCCACCTTGCAAAGAAGGGCACACGCGACATAAAAACCCACGGCATCCGTGAGAAGATAGAAAGGAACATCCAAATGGCAGATCAGTTGTGTTAGGAAAGAGGATTTAGAGGGTGGAGTAATACATACTTACTGTGTTACTGAGATATTAAATCACATTTATAATATTTAATAATTTAAAAATATTGTTTATAAAGTCATACAATATAAGTAATTATTATAGAAAAGTCTGATCCTGAACACCTAGGATTTAGAGCTTTCAGACACCAGGAAACACCTGGGGACACCAAGGAGTTCCCTCCCCTTCAGAAGGGCAGCCCTTGGTGCTCTCTGGAGCTGACACCTTCAGAAGATCGCAGTGTTGAAAAGCCTCTGTCTGGCTTTCTCTGGGTCCTGTCCCCAGTCCAGAAAAAGCACAAAGAACAAATGGCCTCCGTGGGCAGACCCTGGGCCAAGCTCTGTATGTGGACTGTGGCGTCTGATCTTCCCATACCCTCAGGGGAAAGGATCTCGTGGCCCCACCTCAGTGCTCAGGGTCTGGACATCATGACACCTTCCTGGTGTGTAATTCCCCATCTGCCAGGAAAGGCAAGCTCACCACACCACAAGTACAGTGGACTCTGTCCCCAGGGTCCTTCAGAAACCAGGGAGCATCAGCCTCCCCACCCCAGGCTATGGGGCATGCGAGGAAACACTTAGGCTGGGCTCTCAGAAAGAATGCCACAGTCTTGGCTCTCAGGAAGAGAAGAGAGCAGGCAGGTGGCCTCCGCCCGAGGACGAGCAGGGGTTAGGAAGATGGGGAGGCCACAGCAAAGGTCTGGGGCCTGCAGAGGCATCTGGAGGACCTGACAGTCCACACTCAGGGACCAGAGAGGACCAACCTTGAATGTCAGACTGATGATGGACATGATCCATGGAAGGTTAGAAACAGGATGTGACAAGAAAAGAGCTAAAGAATGAGGAAAATTCATGTGGCCATGGTGTAGTCAGAAAATTAGTAGGTAGTCCAGGAAAGGACTGGGGAAAGAGATTTCTAAATTCAAGCCTTGCACTCTACAGTAAAAACCATCTTCTGGGGCCACTGAGTTAAAGGAGGCCAAGGTCCCACTCCTGGCTGTTCGGAACTCTGGGAAAACTCTGGAAGCTGCAAAGCCCACAGTACAGCCACCCCTTCTTTCATCCTGCCAGCCAAGGCATCGCTCCCCAAGTCCCAAGTTGTGTGACCATGGCCACAGTGGCCGTCTAGGTGAGGATCAGTGAACAGAAGAGCTTTCAAACACACGCAGTGTGGCCACGCAGGTGTGCACCAACAGACACTCGTGCAGGAGCTTAGGGGTACTGGGTGGCATCTGCTATCATTGAGACAACAAAGAGATGTCATGAAATGCAGCCAGCAGATGGGAGCCCACTGAAATGTCAGCCAGAAGAAATAGCCCACGTCAGAAAAACAAAATTCCAGTCTGGCAAAATCCCTGCCTCCTGCCTCCCTCCTCAGAGAAAAATTCCCGCAGAGGGCCCTGGAACTTTGGCAATCCAAAATGCATTATTTATTCAGGACCACCACACCAACGTGCATGTTAAGTACAAAAAGGAAAAATGCTTTCAGATTTGGAAATGGGGTTGCAGTCACAGATGGTGCCTGAACATGCATAAATTTGGTTGTTGTGTGAACAGATGGAAACTTAAAGGAAAAAAAAAAAAACCAAAAAACCTTTAGCATTCATCTGCCAGACCGCTGCCAGGCTGGAGAAGGGGGAGTCTGTCACTTGACTGGGAGGGTCTTGGTCTTCCAATCTGTGGGATGGGGGTAAGAAATTGTGCTGAGTTCAATGGTCAGGTTAAGGGGAATTGAGCCCCTGGCTCTGCTGTTTCCTAGCTGGGGGAGCATGGGATTGTTGCTTAACTTCCCTGAGTCCCAGCTCCCCACCTGAACAAGGGGTTAATGAGGACCACCTCCCAGGACTGCGGTGAGAATTGAAGCAAGCTGTGTGTGCAGAGCATACCTCTGCTCTGAGGCAGAGTGAGGGCCCAGGAAATGGTAGCGCCGCCCCGAAGGTGTGGCAGACCTTACCTGCCAAGTAAAGTCCCAGGGAGCCTTGGAGTGCAGCTGAAGCACCAAGAAAGCCCCCATGGTTGGCCCCACAGAGAGGCTGGGGACAGGGAGAGGAAATGGGAGCTCCTCCGGCCAACACCCCCTTTCCGGAAGATTCCCAGGCTCTGGGCAAGCTCGCAGTAAACCAGGGTCTGCAAAGACTGTGCCATGCGTGGGCAGGCTTGGTAAGACCTTGGAAGGAAGGACGACAGTTCAAATGGAAGGTTCTGTGTCCACTGCCTGAAGAGTCTCCTTCAGGAAACAAGTCAGGCCTGAGTTCTGCCCCGAGGCAGGAGTCCTCCTGTGGTGGATTGGTTGCAAAGGCGGCCATTTTCCTCACCCCTCCCTGCCTGCAGGCCCCTTGTCCTGTGCCCCACTGAGAGGTGAGGTTTCCTAGTCCAGCCTGCCCTTGCGACTTTGGCCAAAAGCATGCCGTGGAAGTGACAGTGTGCCCATTGAGGCCAGACTCCCACTCTCTTTTGCTCCTCTGTCTTCTCTGGGAGAGCAACCCTGGGCTAACTGGCTGGAGGAGACTCGTGAAGCAGAGCCAAGTCGCCCCGTGGCCCTAGCTGAAGGCCCAGATACGGAAGATGGTCAAAGATGAAGGTCAATAAAGTCACCTCGCTAACCTGCTAGTGACCAGAGGTAACAGAGTGACCCTTGGCAAGCCCAGCTCGGGTCAGCAGAAGCACCTGGCCAGCCCAGTGGGTGAGGGCAAACATCCACGCTTAGACTCGCATGCCGGAGATGGCTGGTGGGTGCTCGGTATCCAGTGGTTTTGTGGCAACAGTCACTGACCTGCGCCTTTCAGCGACTTCACACTTCAAACAAACCTCCTTGCTCTGCAGAGAGTGGGGAGAGGGGGTGGGTCTCAGTACAAATCCAGAACTGCAATTCAAAATTCAGAAACTCAATCCAGAGGCAAGGAGCTCCCTGTCCCACAGACCATGCTGCAGCAAGGGGCCACGTCACCAGCATCTGAAAGCCCCTTCACTGGCCCAGCTGGCTTCCCGGGTGAGTGGTGGAAATGCTGACCAACCTCAGCACAAGATCAGCAGAGAGTTCCTGGCCCTCAGCTGCTAGCCCAGCACCACAGAGAAGGTAGCCCCTTCTCGGCAACCACAGGCAAAGGGAAGCCTGAGGGTCTGGCTCCAGTCGTGGCTGGAGACTGGAGCTGGGTAGGAGGGCTGGCACCAGCAGAGCCCCCTCCCACATCCTGCTGATGCTCTCCAGGGAGACCCTCCCACCCACCGCCCCCATGTGGCCTCCGTGGTGGCACATGCTCTGGACACTTCTGGCTCTAAAGCCCCAGCAGACCCTGGCTGATGTTAAAGAAACACTCAATGACACTTGTTAAAGATAGTAAGACAGACTTTATTCAGGACCACAGAGGTGGGTGCAGGGAGCACGGCAATGGGGTCTTGCGGTGAGGGAGAGAGTTCAGGCTAGACTCTGAATACAGCATGGGTGAGTGGGAACATACAGCCAAGGAGCAGGTTAGGGGGTGAGCAGTCACTACGAGGAGACATCGGGGCTGGGGGATTCCAGCAGAACCCACCCAACAGGATTCTTGCAGAAGACACACCAGACATCCAGACATTACCTAGAGGGTGTAGGGGGGATGAGGACCTGATCAGATATCAAGGGTGGGGGGCTTCTTGCTAAAACTGGGTTTTACAAGGAGATGCACAGGTGGGCCCAGGGGAAGTTTCAGAAGCCTAACTTTTTGCCAAGTAAGAATCTTTGTGGCCATGGCCCATCAAGGGATGAGGCAGGCTGCCCATCAGGGTGGCTGAGGCAGGCAGTACGGTGGGCTCTGTGAATCCCTAGTCCTGGACAAATCCTCCAGACTAGGCACTGTGTCCATCTAAGGCCTGAGCGCGCCAGGGGTGTGGTCCCAGGGGAGAGATTCCCAACACAAAAAGAAGAGGTTATCTCCTCCTCCCACTCCACTCTGCTTTCAAAACTGCCCATTGGTTGGCTTATCTGAAACCATTTCCTGTGGAATCTTTTTTTTTTTAAGATTTTTATTTATTTATTTATTTGAGAGAGAGAGCATGAGCAGGGGGAGGGGCAGAGAGAGAAGGAGAAGCAGACTTCCCGCTGAGCAGGGAGCCCGACATGGGGCTCGATCCCAAGACCCTGGGATCATGACCTGAACTGAAGGCAGACCTTAACCGACTGAGCCACCCAGGCGCCCCTTTCCTGAAGAATCTTGCCTTAATTGTCATTTATTGTGAGTGTTACTTTCCTTTTGCTGCTACATTGAATTTGCATACCTCTGCAATGTACAGAGAGTCTCAGTCTTTAGAACCACTCATAGAAGATGCCTGCTCAGGGGCAGTTACCTCTGTTGGGGATGCCTCTCCCCTAGGTTTCCATCCAGCAAACTCCTACTCATCCTTCAGACGTGGCTCCAACACCTCTTCCATGAAGCCTTCCACGGTTTCCCTGGGCAGAGCTAATGACACTATCTTCTGGGCTTTTTGAAATGTGGGCTCTGCGTCTCCATAGGTGTTGACCATAGGTCAGAAAACTATGGCTCACAGGCCAAAACTAGCCTGTCCTTCATTTTGGTAAATAAAGTTTTATTAGAACAGCCCACGCCCATTTGTTTACATATTGTCTCTGGCTGCTTTCCTGCCCCACTAGGGAGAGAGACTACATGGCCCACAAAGCCAAAATATTTCCTATCTGGTCCTTTACAGAAAAAGTTTGCTGACCCCTGCCCCAGACTACGAGCATCCCGAGAGCTAGGACAGGGATAAGGGCCGCTTGCCTCGATCCCAAAGCCCTAACTGAGAGCCTGGACTGCAGAAGCCACTCAATGCAAGTCTGCTGAATTAATGAATAAATGAGTGAATGAATGAGCAAATGAGAGGTTACAGATGTATCACAAACAAAGCCTATGTTTGCAGTGTCATGCATGCTTCCCTGGACCAGGTTCCCAGAGGGCCCATTGGAACTTTCTACTGACTCCACAGTTCAACACATGCTCCTAAGAAGGAGTTCCAGGTTTCGAGAAGTGTGGATATTGCCCCGCCTGGTCTCTCAGCCGTTACAACCAGCCACAGACAGGAGTAGCTCCTGGCACCTGCCTCCAAGGCCCTCAGCGTCTCATGTTCTCTGTTCCAGGGCCATCCGCTTCTGTGCCTTGCAGTGCCCAGGAAAACTCTCTGCCTTTCTGGTGCATGCCCACCCTTGGAGGCACAGGGGCGTTACCACTTCCGGTAACTCCTGGTGAAGCGGGGATGCGAGCCCGCCAATAAATTCTTCCCTCCTCTTGTGTCTCAGGTGGGCGATTCTGTTGCATGTTCTACACATGGCTTCAGAGGGTCCCCAGGAGGAGCGAGTACCAGTTGCGCACAGCGGTCATACCTTTCTCAGTGGGCCACTCCTGTTCTGTAGGATCACGTCCCTAAAATAAACCACCTGCGCACAAGCTGTCAGTCTCAGCCACGGGGTTAAACAGCCCGGCCCTCGCTGCGGTGGGACTGATAATCACCTCCTTCAGTGCTTGTGTAGCCTTGTTAAGTCCCCAGGGAACATATGGTGCATCCATTTCCTGAGGTTGCAGCTATAAAATACCACTTGCTCCGTGGCTTCAAATGACAGGAATTTATTCTTTAGCAGTTTTGAAGGCCAGAAGTCCAAAGTCAAGGTGCCTACAGTGCAGCCCTCCCTCTGAAGGCTGTAAAGGAGGATCCTTCCTTGCATCTTCCAGCTTCCAAGGTCTGGCTCGCTGTTGCCCGGCTTCAGGCTGCATGATCCCAGTCTCTGCCTGTCTTCACATGGCCTTCCCCTTTCACCAAAAACCCCAGTCACTAGATTTCAGGTATGTCGACTCCAAAGAGAGAGAGGCTCCAACTCTCCAACTAATGCACTGAGGGGCTTTCAAGACCATCCTCCACTGGCCAGATGCCGATGCCCTGGAACTTGGCTTCAGTGTCCCTTGAGGAACTTAATTTGTCAGCAGGTAATGAGATTGTTCGTGAACTTTTTCAAATCTCCCCTGCCGGACAGTGAGACCCCAGGCCATAGGCACTGGGCCTTCCAGAGCTCTGAAACCGCCATGTCCGGGGCCAAGAACTTTGGGTAAACCACTTCTGAAGAGCAAGTGACCTAAACTGCACATCAGCCCTCCCTTCCTCTGGCCCTCCCCAACCCTGGACTTCCTTTGCAGCTTTTCCCGATCTTTCTAGTCTCCAAAGAGAGGACTCCACCCCCACAGATGGAGAAAGCAAAGCTTTTGGCTTCAACTACTATCACCAGCACAGTGTTTCATATACAGTAGGAGCTTAATATGCACTTGCTGAATCACCGGAATGTGGCCTGCTGGTAGATTTTCTAGGCTCTGCCTCAGGCAACGGCGGGAGATGGAGCTGTTGGCCAGGCTCAGAAAAGTGGCTCTGAGTCAGAGAAAATGAGGCGTTTTTGTTTGATTGGATTTCTCCTCGTGGCTCAGCCTGAACAGTAAACATTGAATGTCTTGTCTCACAATTACACTGAAAGGTAGATAAACCCCTATAAGCCTGCATTTGGAGGTTGGGTTCTGATCGCCCTTTATCCTCTTTCCCTCTCACACATATGTTCGGGGGCAGGAGAAGGCCGGGCAGGACCCTGGCCACCTGCCGCCTCTGGCGGAGGCCCTAGCTCTGGGCTGTGGAGAACCCCGCACGAGGCAGAGCAGCAGGGCTCTTCCCTTGGCCTCCTCGGCTCGAGCTCTGGCTGGACCCTGGCTTGCGGGATGTGTCAGGACCTTGGGCATCCTCGGGGCTCTCTAGTTGTCCAAAGGGGACACATGGTGAGCACCTTCTCCTAGAGCTCATTGGAAAAGGCCCAGCCCACATTAGCCAATAAAAGAGGAGCCAGGAAGCGAGGCTCCAGGTGCCCCTGCAAGGGCCAGCGGCACCCTGCCGAGGCAATTTTGTCCTGCCCTGGTGAGCAGCAGAGGCCGCTGCCAGACACAGCCTGGAACCCCCTTACCAGGACAGGACCCTCTCTGATGTCAGCCAGACTTGGGGGAAGCTTGAGCCCCCACGGAGGGGAGAGACATGTGCTGCGGAGTCAGAACAACTGCTTTCTAAACCCCACTCGGTTCCTCACTGGCTGTGTGACCTCAGCCCAGCCCTCACATTATCCAGGCTTCACCCATCCAGCCAAGACAGAAGTACAGCAAGATCGGATCTGTGGCCACACTGAGTCACTTCCCTGCCAGCAGGGGCTGATTCCTGGCTACAACCCATTGTCCCTCAAGCGCATCCCCTGCCCCAGAAAAGGCTGCAGCATTGCGGGGCCACCTTCGCCTGCCGGGCGGCTGTGCGAGCTCAGAGCCTCTGGACCTGGTTTCTCTTTCCACCAAGGGAAGTCCAGGGTCCCCATCCCATAGACAGTCTCTTCCCAGCACCTCCTGTAACCTTCCCCCCCTCCCTTCTTGTATCTGGCCTTTCGTGGACAGCTAGTCCAAAGCCGGGGAGAGCCAGGTTCCCCCTTCCATGGTGTGGCAGGCAGGGGTGTGCAACCGTGGCCACACATGCCCAAGACTGTGCACGTATGGCTCCGTGTGCCTGTGCACTCATAACATACCACATGTGCACAGCTGGAGAGGCAAATCTCATTTTATCTGTCCTCCGCTCCCTCCTTGGTCTGGAAACAGTGGTCTGTTTACCACTCCAAACAAGGGGCTCACTTAGGATCTTCTCATCGGCATGTCTGGAAGCCCTGTGACCTAAGCCAGACCAATCAGGCTCCTTCCCCGAGAATTTTTCCACTGGAATGAGGGAAGACAGGCCAGCCATCACTTCAAGCTTATGGCCAGGAGTTCTCAGAGGCCATGTGCGCTAGGACAGGGGGGCCACCAGGCCTGAAGGAGGAGGGGGAGGCAAGCGGCCCCCAGCTCTTGCACCTAAGTTTGTTCGCATTGGTCTCTGCTGCTGTTAAGGGACCCAGGGTGTTCCCTGACACCTGCTGCCCAACAGCAGAGTGGGGAGGGGCCTGGGGCCAGAAGGCTAGGTGCTGGTCTCTATAGGAAACCTCAGACAACGTTTTCCATCTCAGGCATGGTTTCCCATTGGCGAGATGGTCGTTTTGCACTGGGTGGGCCCCGGGTGCCTTCCAAACACAGCAGAGCATAGTTCTCAGCACACGGGCACGGAGCCAGCTCTCCCCAGGCTTCCCCACGTCCCCACAGTGAGGCCCCGAGTAAGAGGATTGACGCTCTGAACCTCTGCTTCCTCTCTGTGGATATCCTTCCCCTCAGGGGCAGGAGGGCCGGGCTGGGGCTCAGCACATGCTCAGCCCTGCGCCTGGCACGTGCTGACAGCCTGGCCTGGGACGCTATTATTATCCTGGCTCCTCAGCGCCCACCTACCCCGAGTCCAAAGTCCCCGTCGGAAGCTGGCAGCTCCCATGGTCTGGGGCCTCATGTTCCCCAAACAAAGAGCTAGTGCCTTTGCCTTCTAACTGAAATACCCATGGGGTACTACAGCTCTATCCCTGCTCTGCTAGCCCCACCGACACGCACAAGCACGCACACACAGGCATCGTCACACACACGCACATGCACACACGCCTGCTACACACGCACATGCACACATGCCTGCTGCTCACGCACATGTTAATGTTCACATGGACACATATGCCCTCACGCTTGCACACACGGGCTCATGCATGCACACTCAGACATGCGTGCCCACGTGTGTGTTTACACACTCATGCACACGTGCTTGCACATACACAGGCTCACATGCCCACACACATGCTCTCATGCTTGCGTGCATGCTTTCACTCCACACACACAGGCACACACATGCATGCTCTCACACAGGGATACACACACTACCGTATGTGTACAGACACATCCACGCGCTCACGCTCACAGGCACACATGCAAACACACATACACTCAAATACACACAGCTCACCCCCATACTCTCTTCTCCACTCAGAACGCGTGAGCTGTCTTTTCAGCCCAGTAAATCCACTTTCACATCCCCAGATGGAGGGGGTGGACATGATCACAGGGACACTTTATATGCCAAGTCGCAGCCCTGGAGCCAGTCTTTATGACTGAGTTATAAACCTCTGTAGCGGAGGCTGGTGCTGGCCATGCAGTCAAGCCCAGCAAAAGAGGGGCAAGTGGGGTCATGACAGAGGAGACGAGGCGGGCGAGAACGAGGGCTTGGGGCCCTGGCCAGCCCATAACTCAGGCCCCCCAGCCCTGGGGAGCTATGACTATCAGCCACATGCTTTTCTACCCCTCATATAAAAACCACCACTTAGTCTTCCAATATCTGGGCTCAATTTCCTCTCAAGCTAAGGGAAGTTCCATCCGATAATATACAGATTTGGTTCTCCGCTTCCACTCTCCAAAAGCACCGAAGGACCCACAGACACTGGCTTTCTCCATCTCAAGCGCCATCGTCCCTCTTCACCCTGCCTTTATTGTTTTAACCACTTTTTTATACATCATGACACTTCCGGTTCTTCCAGCTACCTCCAGAAGTGCTGGGTTTGCTCAGAAGATGGAAGCAGGAAGCCTCTGTCCCCACTTCTGAAGGGAAGCAGGGCTTCCCTGGTCCCCGGAAACTCTGATTCTGTGGCCAGGAATGAGCCGTCGAAGCAAGGAAAGGTGCAGGGTGTGGCTGCCGTGCCTGTGCTCAGATGCGGGTTCCGGGGATGATGGGGCTCTCCTAGAGGCCTCTCCAGGAGGTGGGAGCCAGTGCATCCAAGGACCACAGAAGAAATAATACGGAGGATGGCACAGCTGGAGAGCTACTCTGTTGGGGTAAGCATTACCCTTCTGACTCTACTTAAAAAAAAAAATTATTGTTTGAGAGAGACAGAGAGAGCGAGGGGAAAGAAGAGAGAGAATCTCCAACAGACTCCTCACTGAGCAAGAAGCCCGATGCAGGGCTCGATCCCAGGACCCTGAGATCATGACCTCAGCTAAAATCAAGAGTGGGATTCTCAATCAACCCAGGAGCCCCTCTTGACTCTAGTTTTTTTTTTTTGTTTTCTTTTTTAAGATTTTTATTTATTTGGGAGAGAGAGAGAGAGAGAACACAAGCAAGGAAGAGAGGGAGAAGCAGACTCCCCTCTGAGCAGGGAGCCCGATGCAGGACTCGATCCCAGGACCCTGGGATCATAACCTGAGCAGAAGTCAGATGCTCACCTGACTGAGCCCCCCAGGCGCCCTTGACTCTACTTTTTAAAGTCCCAGGGGAAGGAGAGGTGCAAAGTCCTGGCACTTGGCTGGGGCTGAGCAGCGCAGCAACTGAAATCAGGGTGGTGGGTGGATCCCTGGGCAACGCAAGAGCAGGGCAGTGGGAACTGAGGGGCCACCTGCTCAGATGGCACTGGCCACAGCTCAGCCTCCCAGGCCAGGGCGTATCAACCCCGGTCCCTCGCTAGAGACATGAGAAAGCTGAAACCTGTGGGGCTGGCCAGACGGTCAGAGCTGACCGCCACGGGCAGAGGCCCCCCTCCAGGCCTTGCCAGCACCCTGTCTCCAGGACGCACCGTCCACAGAGTGGCAGGGCCATGCAGGCGCTTCTGCGGGGAGACTTTCAGACTGGTCCACAGGCCCTGCTGCCCTGCCCACAACTGGCCCTACGCTCTTCTAGACCGGGGTTGCTGACAAGTGGGGCTAATCCAGATCTGGCCCATGAAGGGGTGGTCTTTATCCTGTGTATTGCATTTTTAATTATTAGAATTAGTTTCCAACTTTTTAGGATTATGTTCTCTCTCTCTCTCTCTCTCTCTCTCTCTCTCACACACACACACACACACACACACACACACGGTATGTGACTTTATAGTGTGGAAGAGCCCATCGTGGTCTCTTGCATGATTCTGAACTCCAAGAGCAGAGGGCTCATGTAGCTCCTCCACCCTGCCCTAACAGGCTGCCACAAGGCTCCCCAGTGCTTACGGGCACCCCAGCCTCATGACCTCATGGCTCAAGAAGAGGATAGCTGGTGTGGGGCTGGCAGCATCACCAGTCTATTCTGGAAGTGACACAGTGCCCAGCTCCTCGTGGCCATCCCTGGGGACCACCTGCAGCTTATAGGCCCTACTCTCCTTCCCAGGAGGCCACAGCCCAGCAAAGGAGGGGCAGGCCATGGGGTTATGGTCATGGGCAATCTCTGCTCCTTCCTTCCTTCCCTGCCTCTCCTGAAATGGCAACCCACTCCACACTCCGGATTTTCCCTATGGGCATGTATGTGCACACACACCTGAGTAAGCGTGCATCCACACACCGTGCACTTTGTGCACCTTCCCCTGACCCAGCCACCTGCCTGGATCACGGTTCCATCACATCTTATCCCTGCTTCCCTGTAGCCTCTCTCCCAGGCGGCCCACAAGGCCTCCCCACTCCCTCCTCCTCAGCTAACACTATGGAGGCCTTGCAGGATGGAGGCCTTGTTTTCTCAGCTAATCTCCCAACAACACACAAAGCAGACACTTTGATGACCCCCATTGATCAGGGCCTCCAAGGGATGCACACCTGGACCAAGCTCACACGGGCAGCAGGTGACCGGGCCAGGATTTGAACTCCGCCCCGAGTGCAAGCTCCCCAGACCTGCACCACACAGCCTCCTCCTGCAGGGTGTCCCTGCTCTTCCCTTCAGACTCCTGTCTCCACACATGGGCCTACTCTACCTCAGCGGATGGGATGTAGCCGTGATCATCACCAGCAGGACCCTCCGAGCCCTTCTGCCGCCAAGACCTTGCCCAGGTCCTTGCCCTGTGTGATCGACCTTGGGCCTCACCAATGTTCTGAGGACTGAGCCCTCACCATTCCACTTCACCCAGCTGTGGGGAATGGGAGTGGCTCATACAGTCTGATAAGCAGGCACACCTGGAAAGCCCCCTACCCCAGACAACCCCCTGACATGCACACGGTCCCTCTTCCATGCTAAGTGTCACTGCCTTTCCCTCCTTCACTGGTGCTGGGCCTCAGCAATGAGGATGTCCCCGCTATGTACAGTTGGGATGGGGGCACCAACGTCCAAGCAGGACACACATCTCAGCTTTTGGACAAACCTGCCCTGTGGACTGCTTCTGACACTGCAGGACAGAACGCAGTCACAGGACGCCAATCTAACCGCGAGAAGCCGGCATTTCTCTGAGAAGCGCCCTGGGGAAAGTCAGCCAGAGGGTTGCCCTGACAGTCAGAAGCACTTCCCTCCTTCCAGGCCCGGACCTGTGGCTCTTCACAGAGACTTCCTGCCACCTGAAGAATGCTTTTGAGAGGAGTGATGCCATATATACATGGTATCATAATATATATATATGTATATACATTATATATATATATATATTACCCCAATCAAAATTCCTGGCAGACAATGTTACTCTTTCCTTTGAATAGAACATCTAGGTTTGGAAAGATCTCAGACTCCAGTGCCTTCACAGAGGTCAGTCAAGTTCTGTAAATGTTGGCTGCAGGGCACTGTCGTGTTGACAATAGGGAGCGGCGAGGTCTGTATACTTGACGGAAGTCCACCAATGACACAGTCAGTGTTAGCAGTGTCCCTAGAAGAAGGGCACAGGCTATTTATGGTGACGTCACTAGAGAAATAGGCACATATGACCAGCACTTAATTTTCGAGAAGTGTGCCTACTGTGGCAGATGCTCCTCAAACAATGATTATAGAAAGATGGGGTCCCAGAGACTCAAAGACAAGAGGAGGCATTCAGCAACTGGGGTACACGCCTGTGAGAACCACCCGGACACAGAGGGGCCGTGCAGTCCCTGCGCCACCTGGTTGTGACCCCTAAGGCAGGCTTGATAGCCCAGGGACCTCAGCTAGACTCTCAAGTCAAGACTCTCTGGCCAGCTCCCCCGCCCCAGCCCCCACCCCAGGCAAGGCAGTGGGTCCTGGGGTTGGTGCTGGGGCTGGGCCGGAGGAGGGCTGGGCCATGCCAGGTCCAAGGGGTGAAGCATTGGATGCAGCCATCTGAGCATCCCAGCGGGCTCCTGACTGCTCCTACCTGAGGTTTCTTGGGAAGCGGGCTTGTTTGTCAGGGAGCTGGCAGATGGCAGGGACTCCTCCATGATTTGGAGCCAGGAGCTAGAGCAGGGGCCCGGAGGGGACTTCGCTCTGGCTTCTCTCGCAGGTCCTCACACCTGGGAAGCCCAGACCTGGAGGAGGCCACAGCTCTAGGCAGGGCCTGCCCTCTCCTGCTTGGCCAGTATCTTCTCCTGGTCTGCCTGTCCCCTGAACACCCTCCATGTGGCCCGTGACCATCTAACAGGGCATAGCAAGGAGTCATTGCTCTGCCTGGAATCCTCCACTCCATGTGCCCGTCAACCCTGCGGGGGGGGTCACAGCCCTCTGGTGCTGCCCAAGGGACCACCCAGGCCCCTCCACCCACTCTCTGCAGAGTCTCAGTGAAGCTATGGGGACTCTCCTCCCCGTGTCAGAAGAGCCACAGGGCCTGAACTGCTATCAGAAGTTGCTGGTTAGGACCCCAGGGAAACGTGGCCCAAAGACAGAGCCCTGCCTTCACCCTACCTCCCTCACCACCTGAGCTCCAGCCACACTGACCTCCATGGAGCTCCTCTCCAGAAGAGCCAGAATCCACAGAGCCTGGGCACACCCTGTGCCCCACCTCTGCGCACCCCTCCCCCACCCCCAAACTTCCTGTTCCCCCTCTTCTCAGGAGTTCTCAGCTGAGGGCAAATCTGCCCCCAGGGCACACTGGGCAATGTCTGGAGACATTCTTAGTTGGCAGAACTGGGAGGACGCTACTGGCATCTAGAGGGTAGAGGCCAAGGACGCTGCTAGACATCCTGCCATGCACAGGGTGCCGTCAGAGCAAAGAATGATGCAGCCTGAAATGCCAGGAGTGCTGAGGTCAAGAAACCCTGACCTCGGCCACATTCTCCAGCACTGCCTTGCATGCTGGGGCAGCCTGCCTATCTGTCCCCGCACGGCCTGGCCTCCCCTGGCTCCCTGGCATAGCAGGTGGGCAGACACTGAGGACCGGAGTCACAGGGCAGGCTTCACAGAGGACAGGATCTGGAACTGCCTCTGAAGGATGAGAGGGCCTGCTGCAATGATGAGCCAGTGCAGTGGGGCAGGCCTGGGAGCCAGCGAGCAGAAGCCTGAAGGCAAGACCAGGCACCTCTGGACATTTAGAGAGGGCCCTACTGAGCGAGAGAGGCTTTCAGGAACCTGTCAGTAAAGGTTCTGCCCCTGTGCCCCCTCCCCATCCCCCTGGGGGTGGGAGGAGGCCTGTGGCAGAAGCACTGGCCATTTCAACGCCCAGGATGTAACTCCATCTGGACAGACCTGCAGAGCTGCTGAACAGCCCCTTCCATCCCCTGGTCATGGTTTGCCTCCCTGCCACCACCACTCCCAGAAAGCCCCTAGCCCACCCTTCCCAGATGCTACCTCTGGGAGGAGTCCAGGCATGAGGGGAGGCCCTCATCTGGGAGACTTAGCTGGAGAACAAGGCCCATCAGGGCCTCTAACCATGAGGAAGAGGGTGGCAGCCAGGGGATCCCCGCCTTGCCCTGCCTGGTCCTCACATACCCAGCCACATCCCACCCAGTCTGGCATGAGCCTGGCCTGAGCTTCCCACTCTCTCAGGTGCCCAGGAGCAGGTGGGAGGAGGCAACCGGCAGTGTGAAGCGGGCAGGGCCTGAGGCCTGACCAACTCTGGCTGCATACCCAGCCAGCCACCCCAGCCCAGGGTTGGGAGCATGGCGGCTCAGCTGGTCTTGGGCTTCAGTGCCACAAGCCCACTCAGGGCTCACCAGTTCAGTCAGCGGGTCCCCAGGGGCGTGCCATCCTGCTTTATGAGTTAATTGATGAATGCAACAACTACTCGGTAGACATCTACCACGTGCTGCAGCTGGATAGAGGACAAACTTCCAAAGCCACTGCTTGTTTGAAAGTCGAAGAGAGAAGAAGTGAGCAAGTGAATACACAGTGGGCTGTGAAAAGGGCTTGGAGGGGCGGATTCAGCTTTGGCTGTGGTGGTCAGGAAAAACCTCTTGGAGACATGATACATGAGCAGATGTGTAAAAGTTAAGGAGCCAGCCCCGGGAAGTTCTGGGGATGGACTTCTCCAGGGACAGAAACAGCATCTGCAAAGGCCCTGAGGCATAAACGAGACAGAGCACTAGGAGAGGCTCTGCTGGGGTTTCGGGTGCCCTTGCTCTGGTCAGCCCACAAACACTGTGCACTCAATGCTCAGTGACCCTGTGCTCCCTGCTCTTTCACAGTGGCCTTCATTCCCTGGCATAGAGAGGAAGGATGGAGCAAAGGGCAAGTGGCCCCAGGGCCTTGGAAGGTGACACTCCACGAATCAGGAATGGCTGATAGAGCAGAGGAGCAGCCCAGAGAGGGAGCTGGATGCTGGCACAGCCTCCTCCCAGGCCTGGGCCCCGGGCAACTGTCCACCTGCTGAGTCTGCTCCATCTGTCCTTTAAATCACCATGCAAAGGCTCAGCTACCCAGAGAGCCTTCCTGGCATGAGGGAATATGTACTGGAAGGGAGGGGAGAAAGGAAAGGAAGGAGAGAAGGAGGGTCATCATCTCTGACCCACATTGTCCCTAACTTGTTTTCATTTTGCAGCTTAACGGAGTGAGTATTGAGCACCTACTATGGGCAAGGCTCTTTGCTAGGTCTTTTGGACTAAGGGTGGATACAGTGATAACCAGACTAGAAGAGAAATTAAGTCTTTAATGGGGGAAGGTAAATGACCTGTTCAAGATCACACAACTAGTGATGGGATCTGGATTTGGACCCAGGCATTCTGGCTCCAGGGCCTATTCTCCTACCTTCCATGCCCTGCTGCCTCTTGAAAAATGGCATTTGAGCTTGGTAGGATTTTAACAGGTGGAGGCAGAGTTCGCCAGAGAGATAGACAGCCCAGAGAGGGGAGCCAGCTCGGGGGAAGGGTCAGATGGGAAAGCCCACACATGGCTGCATCTGAGGTGGAGCAGAGTCCAGGCTCTCCTGCCTGGGCTGTCAGCTGGGAGGCTCTCTGGGGTCGGGGCCTGCTTACATCCCCCGCATGGGCCCCCACTTCTCCCCTTCCTGGTTTACCAGGGACTCCTGCCACCCGGACCAGCCACAGCAGTGACACCTGCTGAGCGCTCTGCTGAGTTCCTCCCTGACCCCCTGTCCTTAGCCCTCAGACAGCCCTGCCAGGCGGGTGCTGTTGTGATGCCTGCTTTAGAGATGGGGAAACTGAGGCTCAGGCAGACCCAGAAGCCTGTCCCATCACACAGGATGCAGAGCCAGGAGCTCACGAGGACTTCTAGAGCCTCCCTCCGAGACTGTCTCTGTCCTCCTTCCTGCTCCTTCCCCTCCCCGCCCAGAACTCCTTTGCGGCACACACAGCCTGGCCCCACTCATGGCCTCAAGAGCCCTGGCCAGCAGAAACACAGCAGACTGATGGCCGTGTGCGTCACTCTTATGACATTCGTAAGAGGGTCAGAATTAACTTCACAAATGCACACAGGACTCAGAGGATAGACTGGGTACTATTCACAGATTGCACAATCCTGTGACGGTTTTAGGCAAATGAGCAAAGAGTATTATTTGCTTTTCTAACTGTTGCCTGGTGCATTTTGGTCTTGATGATGGCATTTCCAAAGCAGTTTCAGAAACAGATTATAGAAGTAGCATTTTTAACCTTCAGCAAAAACCCAAGATGTAAGGAAAATTGTAATGCCTGGCGTTTTTGTTTTGTGTTTTTTGTTTCTTTTTTTAGGACTATGTTTTCTGGAGTTAGGGCAACACGTAGCACAAAATAAAGCAACAATGGCACTTACTATGTAAACAGCTACATTATCTCCAATTACTCAAACGCAGGCTGCGTGCTCCCCCCCGACCCCAACCTCAAGAGAGAGAGCAAGAAAAGGAGTCAAGGGGGCAAAAGCGTGAGTGCAGCCACCACCCACCAGGAGGATTTGGGGCCCAGGGAGAAGCCCCTACCCCACACCAAGTCTGGGATTCCACTGTTAAGAGATGCATTTCTCAAGTAATGCAACTCCCCCCAGGGACAGTGGTCCCTTTAATGTGAAACAGACTGGAACTTAACTGAGTGAAGGAGGCAGATGTGAAGGGTGTGATACCAATAAGAAATAAATATTTGGTCTTTCTCCCAGGTTGGCGGCACACAGCTGCTACCACTTTGGGGATCTCCTGAATGGTGAGAGTGTCTTCTGTGTGCTAGTGAAATGACCTGTGGCTGGGGGCCCCTAGATGGTTTCAGGGTGGGGGCTGGTCAAGAAAGACCAAGGCATGATTAAAGAGTTGGAAATTTCATCCCCTTCAACCCCCATATCTCCCAGGCAGGGAGGGGGCTAGAAATTCAGTTAATCACCAATGGCCAGTGATTTACTCAATCAGGTCTATATAATAGAACCTCCATTAGAGAACAAAAAACCTAAACAAAGGGGCTCAGAGAGCTTCCCAGTTGGTGAAAGCACCCACATGCTGACAGGGTGACATGCTCCGAGTGGATGGATGCTCCATGCCCCTCCCCCACACCTTGTCCTCTGCATCTCTTCCAGTTAGCTGTTCCTGGCGTGCCCCCCAGGCATTTGAGCTTGGTAGGATTTTGACAGGTGGAGGCAGAGTTCGCCAGAGAGACAGACAGCCCAGAGAGGGGAGCCAGCTCAGGGGAGGGGTCAGATGGGAAAGGGGTCCCTTTCCCATCTGTAAAAAACTGCATAGAGGGATGAAGAGCCCCAGAAGACACCCTGACAGGAGTAACAGGGGTCATGGTGGCAGCCTCGGAGGAAGGGAGGCCAGGCGAGGGCGTGGAGGCTCTGCAGGCCTTGGGAAGCCAGGCGTGGTACCCCGGAGGGCAGATGGTAGGAGAGGGGGATGTGAGAGGTCAGTGGACACCCCTCTATTCTCCCCACTCATCATTCACCATTTAGCTCATGCCAACCTCTGTGTCTCCACCCACGGGCAGGCTCTGCTCACAGGAACATGCTAGGCCAGTGCCCGGAGCACAACAGGGCAGAAGGGCCCTGGATCAAATGAGCCCCAGAGCAGCCCTCATCCAGTAGCGCCCAGGAGCTGGTGGGCAAATAGCCGGCTTGGCCAGCCTTCCATCAGGACCACTGGGCGGCATGTCCCACAGCACCTCCCAGAGCTGCCCAGAGACACGGAGCCCCAGTTACCCACAGCAAGTAACCTTCTCACTGTCCTCTTTCCCTTCACTGACTCGCTTCTCGTCCCCACCTGCACTTCCTGGATCCGCTCCAAAGCCAACTCTGTGCACTGATGCCCTCATCTCTGGGTCAGCTTCTGGGGGCCTCTCCCAATGGCCGGGGAGGTAGTGCCCTGATTGGCCAGACCTGGGCCACATGCCCGTCCTGCACCGGGATGGGGAGCGGGATTCAGACCCGCCTGAAACATGTGGGCTGAGGGTAGGAGTTGGGAGTTCCCAGGGGAGCTCAGGGTGTGTTACCAGAAGAGAGAATGCAGAGGTGAGCAGGCAAAGCAGATGTCTGCGGTTGCCTACAATGAGAGGGCGGGGTACGTGAGGATCACAAAGCACCCCAGAGGCACTCTGGAGGCTGAACAGGGTCAGATGGTGCAGGGCACAGGAAGGGGTTAGCAGAGAGTGAATGCCACCCTCAGAAGTTACTCCGCCCTGGGGCCGGGGGTGCAAGGCCACAGGAACTCCACGCCACTCTGCTGCAGAGCAGCTGGGCCCCACCCAGGCCTCCGTCCTGGCACAGAGGTCAAGTGTGGAAGATTGTCCACCCCCGTCCTCTGGCTCATGTGTTTCTATATCCCAGGCTGGAATGAAGGAGCCAGTGGGGAATGAGCTCCCTGAGAGCCGAGGCGTGGGACCTACACACAGTTTATGTAACTGGGCCCAGCCTGGTGCCAGGAGCCCCAGGGAGGCCCTTCCCAAAGCTTGTGCCTCAGAGCTTCTAGGTCTGTAGAATATTCCTGCACATGCCCAGGGTGAGTGGAAGGGGGCGGTGTGATTCTGCTCTCTAGAAAATGTGGGGAAGGGTAGATTCAATGATATCGGATGGGTATCTACCACAGGACTTCTCAGGGCCTCCACTGTGTGGTGTATATAGGACTCTGCAGGGAGAGCCATCACATGCAGTGTTTTCCAAACTAGATGACCTCGAACACTTCTCAGAGCACATGTCAGGACCAGGTTTCAAGGAAACCCACTTCGGAAAATGCTGACCCAGCAAGGCCACCTTTCAATCCCCAGAGGCGTAGCTCTAGAATGCATTCCAGACATTCTGCCAAACAACACCAGGCCCTGGCTCATCCCCCACACTTACCTATCACCTCCGGAGCACCCCCAAATCTGATATGAAGTACAAAGTAGGCTAAGCCAGCAGAGTCAAATGCGGTTTGCCAAGCCACTCCAATTGTGTAAACTGTGAGTGTGTTGCGAGTCCTCAGACTTTCCACATTACTGTGTGTCAATAATTAAAAGACTTCTGTGCCTGAGAGCCGGGGCCATACAACCCTGGATGCACATTAATGTCAATAGTTTTCAGCAGTACGCCTCTTGTGTCGCTAACTGGATGAGACAGCTTATTATAAAAATTGCAGTGGAATCTTAATTGCTTCTTCTCTATTCCCAGTATTGTAAGATTCGTTTTAAGGCATTTTTTCCCTTTCTTTTGCTTTTTGGTGGGCAGCATCATTGTTTCATGCCTCACCTCATCTCTGACAAGATGCTATCCTCACGTGATCATTCTTCCAGGAGCCTGCTGGGTTTTACAGCCTCTACAGTAGGTACATTTCTGGAAAATTAAGTGCCAGTGATTGTATCCTACTTGTCTAGTGGCACCACCATAAACAGCCTGTAGCTAGCGCCCCAACATGCCCCGAGACGCTGCTAAAAACTGACTTTATATCCTCAGGGCATCTTATCTTGATGAGTACACTTCCCGCGTCCTCATGAGAACAAGACTATACATAGATTCCCCCTCGGTGAAGTGCTCTCTGCACAAATCTGCTTGGCAGTGTTTGAATATCCCACCTGGGCTCCCAAATTTGTAGTTCAGGACTAGAGGCTGCTTTGCCTCCTATGAGTCAGACAAAAGAGCCTGAGTTTGGTCCCTTTGGAACCCAAGAGCAGGCCATCACGCTGCCTTGCAAATAGAGAGGATTTACCAGCCCACAGCCATGTTTACCAGCCTGCACCCATCACTCACACTTACAAGGTGCTTTACCTAATGTGCAAAATTCTTCTGCCTCTAGTATTTAATTATATCCTCACCACAGGTCTGGGTGGTGGACAAGGCAAACTCATTATTTCCCTGGTATAGGGGAGAAAACCTTGACTCTAGGATGAACAGCCCTGGGCCCGGGACATCCGAGTGTTAGCAGCAGGATGAGAACCAGGCTTGTCTCTGAGATGGGTGAGCTGGGGTCTGGCCGGTAGGAACCCTGCTTCTTCTAGCAGGGAAGGGGTCCAGCAGCCATGTCCTGCTCCTGAGCCACACTGGTGCTCTCATCCCTCTGCTTCCTGGTTCCTTGCAGAAAGTCAGGTATGTTCTCTCTCTCGCTCTCACCTGCGGTGTCATTTCCTATCACCCCGACTTTCCCATCCGACTTTCCCTCTTGTCGTCTCCCAGCCTCTGCTCGGGAGCTGAGTGGTGACCAGCTTAGCCTGGTCTAGCCTCCGGGCATCTGGATGGTTGGCACCGAGTAGCTGAAGCCCAGTTGCCAAGGAGGAGCCTATCTATCCTGCCAAACGCCTTTTCCTGGCCAGCTCAATTCCACTCCCAAAACGTTCCTGTGATAGCCTCACAGGAGCTGCAGATGTCTCCTGCCACCGCCCTTTCTGCCCCATATGCCCCCCCAGCTACTTCTGGGAGCTCCATGTGGTCAAGCTCTGTGTCCCTGGCCTCTCAGAGCACTGGGCACAAGTGGTGAGCCCCTCTGCTGGGGGAAAACTGCAGGCTGGACAGCATGAGGACCTGCTCTCACTCCTCCCCCCACCCCTGGGCACTGTGTTGAGGGCAGAGAGCCCTTACAACCAGGCCCCCAGACAGGCACGATCCAAGACACAGTGCCCCCTGTTGGCAGCTTTCTTCCTAGAGACGCCCTTCCTGTCATTCCAGCCTGTGGTGGGAGCGGTGGGTGGCTCCGAGGCCAGGGCTCAGCAATAGGGCTCGTATGGTATTCTGCAAGTCACTCAATGGGTTTTCCTCACCCCATCTCTCTCTCTGGAGAGGAAAGATGTCCTGTGGGGACAGCCAGATACCTCCTGGTGAGGAGCTGGGGAAGAAGAAGCCAAGTGCAGGATCAAATGTCTGAAAGCACAAGCCTTCAAGGATCCTGGGTGGCGCCCTCCCCTTTTCCCTGGTCCTGCAGGGTGTCAAGCTGAGGAGGGTGGCTGAGCATTTGCACAGGGGTAGCAGGCCTCCACTCATTTGCAGACTAGCTGATAACTACTTCATACCAAGGGCCTCCAAGTACTGTCTTGTTTTAATCCACCCAGAACACGGCTGAGTTCCTGGTGAGGCCCAGTATCTTAATTCTTCAGACTGAGCACAGAAAAAAGAATGTGGAATACCTCATTAATAATTTTTTGTGTTGGGCGCCTGGGTGGCTCAGTTGGTTAAGCGACTGCCTTCGGCTCAGGTCATGATCCCGGAGTCCCGGGATCGAGTCCCACATCAGGCTCCCTGCTCAGCAGGGAGCCTGCTTCTCCCTCTGACCCTCCCCCCTCTCATGTACTCTCTCTCTCTCTCATTCTCGCTCTCTCAAATAAATAAATAAATCTTTAAAAAAATAATTTTTTGTGTTGATTATATGATGAAATGAAAACATTTTGACAATATTGAGCTAAAGAAAATATATTATGAAAATTAATATCTCCTGCTTCTTTCTACTTCTTTTTTTTTTAACATAGCTACCAGAAAATTTTAAATCCCACATTAGCAGTGTATTTCTATTGGTCAGCACTGTGCTCACAGGTACAGCTCGAAATGACTCTAGAGCCTTTGGTGAAAGCAAACGACATGTTTTTGTGGGTCACACTGAGAAGTTTGGGCTTTATGCAGCCATAAGCCACCCCGGGGTCTCCGGGGTGCAGACTCTTGCAGGTCCTAAGGATACAACAGTCAAGAAGAAAGACATGGCTCCCCCCTGGTGTGGCTTATGTTCTAGTAGGGAAGACAGACCACAGACAACTAAATGAGTGAATGAGCAAGACAATATTAGTTAAAGAATAAACCTGAGTGATATGGAGTAGAGTGACTGGGGAGCTCTTTAGGAGGAATGGTCAGGGAGGTTCTTCTCGAAGGAGGTGGCATTTAAGTTGGGACTAAACGAAGACATGGAGCCAATGAAGCAAAAAGCTGGGCAGAAGGAGCAGCAAACCTCAGTGCCCGGCAGGAGTAGGGGTAAGCCGTGGGCATTTGGGAGTCAGAGCTGACTGACCAGATGGAAACGAGTAAGAGCCCCTTGACCTCAGGCAGGGGTCTTGTGTCTCAAAAAGAGTGGCCATCCAGGGACACTGGGTGAGAACTTCTGTTACCTGAAAATCAGGGTAGCTGGGCCGCTGTTCTCCTTCATCCACTTATTGATTGTGACTTTAGACAAACCTTTCTTCCTGCTGAGTTCTCATCTCTGAAATGGAGTAGGAACCCTTGCAAGACTGCCTCATGGGAGTTCATTTGGACCAAGTAGAGAAATAGCTGTGGATGCTTCCCTCACTCTACACCACAGAAGGGCCTTCCTCTAGGATCTGGAAACAAGCGGGACTGCAATGCGGATTTGTGGTAAGAGGGTGAACAGTCTTCCAACAACAACACACACAACCTGCAGAAGACCAGTGTTTGTGGAGTGGGGGAGGGCATCTTGGAAGAAGTGGCTTTTGATCTGGGCCTACAGTCAAGCAGAATGGAGGGAGAGAAAATGACCAGAGGAGAGAGGGCATGGCACCCGCAAGGGTTCGGAGGCAGGGAATGACAAACGCGTGCAGAAGACAGAGCGCATGGCAGAAACTAGCCTCAGTAAAACACCAAGGGCCCAAATGCCACTTACCCAAACACTGTGCTTGCAGACCTTCCCCCATTACCCAAGATGGCCCCAGACTGGCCCCAACGCCCTCCAGGATAGTGCCCACAGCTTGTCAGTGAGAGCAGACAGCACCAAACATGTAGATAAGAAATGTATAATGAATAAACATTATTTAAAGGGACTGCGTAATGCCATGAATTTTTCAGTGGCAAAAACAGCCGAGAACTTATTAAAAAATGCATGAATTTCATATTTGATTATAAGTCAAGAGCAGCCAAAAAGAGAAAGGGAGAAATTTTGGGGTTGGGGGGGTGGGGGATGGCAAAAGACACCAGCAGCCTTGCAGACTGGAATTAATAAGGTTGTTCCTAACGGGGAAGGAGTGACATGGTGATTAGTTAATTACTATTCAGCCGCCTGTAATTAATGCACAACTGAAATTGGTGTACAATGAATTAAACTACCACATAAAGCTGCTACCCAAATTGAGCCGAAGACCTTGATTACTGATTGAGGAGGGCTATTACCACGGCTGCAGCATTGTGATTTCAACAGTGTCTCCCTCTGACAGCATGTTGCGCGACTAGCAGGAGAGTTGAGCTGAAGACATCCCCTGCCTGGGGCTGGGCATGATCCTGATGCTGATGCTCACACGCAGGGCCCGCACGGGGTGAGCCCACAGAACGTGCTCAAGGACTGTGCGGGGAAGGGGTGTCGAGGACTGGATGGCGGGAAGGAAAGAGGGATGAGAGGAGGGACAGGGGTGCAGCTACCAAGGAAGACCAGAATCTGTTCTCTCCTCTACAGGAGCTCCAAGTCATCCTTACGCCTTTCTGAGGGCACTGCACCCGGGGTGGGGGCTACTGCAATAGTCCAGGCTCCAGGTGCCCTTTCTAGTGCATTCTCCACACCGCAGCCAGGGGCATCTTTCAATAAAGTCAGGTCAAATTATGTCTCCCCTATTTAAAACCCTACTGTGGGTTTCTACCATAGTGAGAATAAAATGTATTCTCCCTAATGACTTACAAGACCTGGTGTGACCCAATCTCCACTACTTCCCCACCTAATCTCTCCCCTCCCCCTCATTCACATGGCACAGCCCTATTGATCTTTCTATGCCACAAAATCTCCAAGCTTAATTCCACCCCAGGAACTTTACATGTGCTGTTCTATATGCTTGGAACTTCTTTCCTAGGCTTTTCCTATCAATGAAGTCTGAGCTGAAATGTCATCTTCCCAGAAAGGCTTGTTCTAACTTCTTCGTGTAAATTAGCCTTCCCACGATTACCATTATTCTCTGTCACATGAACCCTGATTATTTCCTTCATGGTATACCCTAGGATCTGAATTATTTTCTTTAAGTATGCTGTCCCTTGTTCATGCTCTGTTTCCCCACTAGATCATAGCCGCCACAAGGGCAGAAGGTATCTGTTCTCTCCCATGTACACCCATGGCCCCGTGACTAGGGTCCAGTGAGGAAAAGCAGCAGGGAGACCCATCACAAAGGCCACATAGAGGCACCCTACAAATGATGGGCCTCATGGCTTAGGAGACACCAGAGGTAACTCAGAAACTCCTTCTAGCAGAAGTCCGGGAACTGCCCATTGTCCCCTGATTATGTGCTATTCCCACACCCAGTGGCTCTGAAGTGGACTGAGAGTGCAGCTAGAGGGACCCTACAGAGAGACGTGATTGTGGGAATCAGAGACCAGCTGAAGCAGCCAACCCACAGAGATGGCTTCACCAACCAGACGGTCTCCCCTAGAGCCCACCCCCGCCCCGCCCAGAGCTCCACAAGGCCTTCTTCCCCATAGATGGGGTAGTAGAGCCTGTCCACTGGAAGCATCTCAGGGGGGTGCTACCATGGCCTAAGCCAAATGCCCTGGAGACTGTGAGGTCCCTGGGGTACAGGAATCACATCTTACTCTCTGCGCCCCACTGAGCGTGGCCCACCACTGACCCCCCCGCCCGCACACACACCATTGTGCCAGTCCAGGGCCCTGTGGTTCTAAGTAACAAGACCTGATTCAAACTGATTTAACTGACCAAAGGGAGGAGTTATTGACTCATTGATAGAAAAAGTCCAGGGATGGCTTCAGGCATTGCTGGATCCAGGGCTCAGTGATCAGTACACTATCCCTCCTCATCTGTCGGCCTTGCCTTCCTCCTGGGAGACTTAACTCTCAACTAGGATCTCCCTAGGCAGGGTTTTGTTTTGTTTTGTTTTAAGATTTTATTTATTTATTTGACAGAGAGAGGACAAGCAGGGGAGTGGCAGAGGGAGGAACAAACTCCCCACTGAGCAGGGAGCCTGACGTGGGGCTCAATCCTAGACCCCTGAGATCATGATCTGAGCCGAAGACAGATGAATGACCGACTGAGCCACCCAGGTGCCCCTAGGCAGGGGTTCTTAACAACCATTTTTATGCCAATCTGGTGAAGCCTATGGACTCCTTCTCAGAATAATATTTTTAAATTTATAACATATATATAATTAAAATAAACGATAAATAAAATATAAAAATATATAAAGCAAAAATGTAAAAGTTATTTTATAAAATAATACATATATGCTTAAAATAAAATAAAAACACTGGAAACTAATTATGCTGAAATACAATTCTATGCATTCACCTAAGTTAAGAACCCCTGCCCTGACCATGGTCCCCAGCAGCTCCCCATCCACATTCCCCACAGCAGTACCCTCTAAAGCTCAGGACTGGTTCTCACTGGGCCAGCCTAGGCCACCGACCACCTCTGGGCCAATCACTGGCCAGGATGTTGATTGGCCAGGCCTTGGTCATGGGCCCACGTGGAGATTGGGGGGCTGGTTAGGCCAGGTTCAGGCTCCCCTGAAACATAGTGATTGAGAGGTAGGGAGGGAGGAGTGGCCCCAAAGGGGTCGTGGACAGAAATGACAGATGCCCAGTACCAGGTGGGCTATGGAGAAGCAGAAATGACAGAGCTCATGAGTGACAAGCCCAGCTCCAGCTCACGGAGCACAGGGGACAGCTGCTTTTGCATCTCAGTTTCCCCACCAAACAGTGATGACTTTGGGCAGTCACTTAGCCTTTCTGAGTCTCAATTTCTCCATCTCCAAAATGGGGGAATCAGCAGCTCACAAGGAGCAGAGATTGAAAATGAAGCTCAATATAAACACAAAGTACTGAGTGAGTGCTCAGCTAATGTTCATGCCTTCTCCGCATAAGTGTTTGCTGAGCACACAATATGCATGCTTCCATGAGAGAGGGACACAGCTGAATAAGATACTTTCTGCCCAGTCCAGCCCCGGGGTCAGCCTCTGACCAGCTGCCAGCCAGCCCCCTGTGGCTCTGCAGCGGGTTAAGTCTTTGGGAAGGAGTAAAGAGGCCCAGGTCAGGTACTGCTGAGGTCAGGGAGCCCTGGGCAGGGTAGGAGTTTCGTGGGGGCTGCTCACAGGGCAGGGACTGTGGGCTCAGACCAGACCAGAGGTCACCTTGACCCAGCCCCAGGCCAGCTGCCCCCAGGGTGTCTTTCTCCCTGTGGGTCCCACATCAGAAGGCAGAGTTACTTTCCAGAGCCCCAACCCACCCTCAACCACAAAGGAAGAGAAGAATAAGCTCTACTCCCCAATCTAATGCCACATATGAAAGTCTGAGAGCATTAGCTCAGCCCCCAACTCAGTGTTCAGGGAGACAAGCAAACTCCCAGAGCACATGGGAAAAGAGGAGCAGAACACAGTTGAACCTTCCCTCCACTCAGGCTCTGGCATACAGGAGAGAAGGCGTGGCTCCCTGCCCCATCAGCCTTAAAGGAAAATAACTGCCAACTCCAAGCAGAAATCTCATGAGAGGCCTTGGAGGAGTCTTTATGCCTCTGCAGGCCTCAATTCTCCCATCTGTAAAGTGGGGGCAAGAATCCCCACTTCCTGGAGTTGTCCTGAAATCATAGGGAAATCAGGCATTTCCCTGACCAAGTGCTCTGGTAAGTCGCATCTACAGTGGAACCTGCCTGGGGAGGATGGGCTCTTGGGGCCTGGCCCTAGGGCACTGAGCAGACCGGCCCCCTCCCCATCGGGGTGGTGGGGGAACGTGTCTGCCAACACCACCAGGCCCTGCTTCTGTCTGCCTCTTTGGGGGCTCTACACTGGCTTCCAGCTCTGACTCCCTGGGTGATGGCCAGAGCCCATTTCAGATCGAATTTGCAAGATTTTCCAAGAAGGAGAAAATTAAATTTGTTCTCAGTCTGACTTGCCCTCCTGCTCCTTCCAAAGGTTCTCTAGCTGGCCCTGATGCTCCACTGAGGGGCTAATTCAATCTCTACTGGTTCCTTCCACTGAGCAGCAGCTCAGGCTCCCACTCGGGTCCCAAGATGATCGGATGAGGAGGCCTTGGGTCCTTTCTGACTCTGGAGGGGACCTATAGGTTCTGCTCCTACAGAAGACAGGATTCTGCAGCCTGGGACGTACTGGGAGGTGTTCCCACCTGGGATTGGTAACCATGCCCTGGCTCCATCTCTGTCACTAAACAGCTGTATGACCTTGGGCTCTCACCTCCTTGGGTCTCAGTTTCTTTGTCTAAAAATGGGTCCACTTATTTTCATCCTGACTGCCCCTAATAGGGAGCTCAGTAAACTGAGGGCACAGTGGGTGCCACCTCAGGATGAGGCTTAGTGCAAACTGTTTGCAGATGCCTTGCTGCCTGGAAGTGAAGGACCATGGACTGGCAGGCTCAGACACCTGGCCAAGTGCTCCCACCACTGCCTGCTGCCTACTGGAGGGAGTGGAAGGCGACCCCAGAGGGCCACACTGAACTCACATGGTCTGTGGGAGAGGAGGGCTATATGTCAGACGTCAGGGCCTTGGCTCCCCACTCTGAATAGCATGGCAAGGAGCCTGAAGCCGGGCAGACTGTGGCCAGCATCACAAGCTGGAGAGAGGCCTCCATGCTGGAAGCCCCAGTTTTTTTAGAGTGGCCAGGACAGTGGTTTGGAAGAGCATTTTCTTGTCCCTCAAGGACCTGGTCACACTGCCAGACCAATAGCCCAAACTGAGGATGTGAGGGGCCCCCAGGAGTTCTGCCTGGGGAATGGGGAAGGGGTTATCTGGCATGCCCCTGGGATCTCAGACGTGAGCTCCAGGGGCTCAGGGTGGGGTTGTGGACATACACAGGGGTGCAGGGAGAGGCCATAAGACCATGTCTTTGACTAGAATTTTGTTTTTTTCATTTGTTTGAAGTATAACATACATCCAGTAAAGTATCTGAAATGTCCAGCTCAATTAATTTCTGACTTACATGTGCACTATGTAACCACCACCTGGGTCAAGATATAGAACATTTCCAGCACTGGGGATTTCCACCCTGTTTCCTGTCACTGACCCCCCTACCCAGGTAACCACTATTCTAACTTCTATCACTGGCAGGGTTTGAACTTCATTTAACTGGTTTTGTGTGTGTGTCCAGCATAATGTTTTTGAGACACCTGTGCTGATATATGTATTGGTAGCTGTTTTCTGTTTTATTTCTGAGCAATGTTTCATTAAGTGGTGGTACTCACTTTGTTTATCCATTCACCTGTTGGTAAGCGTCTGGGTGGTTTTTCAGTTTGGGGCTATTAATAGTAAAGCTCCTATGAACATTCTGGTTTCTATCTTTTGGTGCACACAGGTCATTCATTTTTCTGGATATACACCCAGGAGTGCAAGCGATGGGTCAGAAGGCATGCACATATTCAGCTTTAAGAGAAAATGCTAACAGTTAAATGATCATATCATTTTCCATTTCCACTCATAATGCATGAGGGTTCCAGTTGCTCCACATTTTCACTAGTGCTTGGTATTGTCAGTCTCTTTCATTTTGGCCTAGCATACGGCATATCTCATGGCAGTCTTGCTTTGCATTTCTCTGATGACTGATGATGCTGAGCATCTTTTTTAGGTACTTACTGGCCATTTGTATATCTTCTTTAGTGAAGTGCCTGTGCAGATCTTTTACTCATCTTCTTATTGAATTGTCTTTCCTTTCCTTGATTTGTAGGGATTCTTTATATATTCTGGATGGCAAGTCCTTTGTCACATATATGTATTGTGAGTATGTCCTCCTGCCTGAAGAGTTTATTGAAATGGCTCATTCCTTGGCTGCCCCCTTAAAGATTAAGAGGGCTTTTAACCAAGGTCCCCCAGGGATCTGCTGTCTTGCTCACGTTTTGCTTTCACTGAAGTACAGGGTGGGAAGGCAAGGCACAGGCTGAATCCCCATTCTGAACAAGTCTACAAACTTGAAGAAGGTTGGTCGGGGCTCCTGACAGTCCCTGCCCCAACTCTGCCCCACCTCCACTTTGCACTGGGAGAGGGAGGAAGAAAATAGCCTCCTCCAGGCAGCAGAATGTCCCAGGTTCTGCACACAGTTTGCAGGGTCAACAGATGTGGACTGAAGGCCTCTGGCTCTGCCACTCCTAAACCTCCTTAGGTCTCAGTGTCCTCATCTGTGAAATGGGAATAGTAACTGTGTCCTCATCGGGTCACTGAAAGAATTAAATGAGACAATGCGTATGAAGTGCTTAAACCTAGCTTACAGCAATACTCAATAGATGGTAGACAATTTTACTTATTAAATGACATGTGGCCTTTCAGCTTTAAATGGCCACCATCTGTCTCCGTAAGGGCTCAGCTTTTCCTTCCAGGAGGCCTCCGACCAGCCCACTCGCATCTGTCCTGTAGTTCCACGCAGTATTTAGGAAGGCCTAGGCAGTAGAGAGCACCAAGCCCCAGCAACCCTGCCCTGAAGCCCAACCCTGTTGCCCAGGGCTTATCATTAAAGCACGCTAAGAATGGGTGTGGCTCTGGGTCCTCCCTGGAGCTCCCAGCTGCCAGGCCACCCTTCTCCAGACAAACACTTCAGTCTCATCCTTCCCAGAGAGTGTCTTTGTCCTCATCTGTGCTGGGTCTATTTCACTGATGGCTCCAGCCACCTGCTGGCAGCAATTTCAGCCAGGGAATTTACCCAATCTAATAAAACAGCTGTCACCCCGAGAAAGTAGCAGTAGAGTAAATGCCTGTGTGCCCTTTAGATTTTAGGAGCTCCTCAATTACTTTGCCAGGCACAGAGAAGTAGCTGCCCACGGACTGGGAACGTGTCAGAAAATCTTGCCTGGGCCTTCCCGCACATGGCATGGAGTTCTGGGGTCCTCTAGCAGGAGGGCTTGTATATCATTAGTGACATTCACTCTGTTTGTGGAGTGAATGGATTAACCAATCTCAGATCCATTCATTCATTCAGTTTCAATTAAACAAGCGTTATGGAGCAGCTCCTATCTTCACTAAGTATGTGTGACTGGACCTAAAGAGTTTCTTTTGCAAAACACAGACTCACTCCCCTAGTTGCTGGGATGGGATGGAGGTACCATTTGGCAGAGCTGTTGACCCGCCTAAGGGACACCTCTCCTCTTCTCAGGAATCCCATGGACTTAGAATCCACAGCCACGATGAGAAATTTTCCTCTTTGTCTAATCTCCACCCAACCTGCTTTGGCTTAACTGAACTCATTTCCTGAATCTGTATTTTGAACATAACAGTCTGGTACATCCCTGAGTCCAAGATTCTACCTCTGCCAATGGCACCTTCTTCCTCAGACTCAAGGAATGGACTCGTCTCAGGAACAACTAACCTGGGAAAGAAGGAGCCACAAGGACACAAGTTTGGCCCAGGAGGGAAGATGGACAGACCATCCCCACACACCCACTCCATCGCTGTGCAGGGGGACCTAGAAATAGGCAGGCAAGCCTTCTTGGAAACCTCCTTCTGACCTTCCCTGTGGACACTGGGCTGTAGTTGGACTCGAGTCTCCAAGGATCTGGTCTTCCCTGGGTGTCTAAGGACAGATTCCACAGAGTCCCTAGGAGGACTGGACAGTTTCCTCAGCAGACACAGCTGGCTGCTTCCTCAATAATCCTCTCAATACCCAGGCTCTCCAAACAAAAGCCTGCCATGTAGTAGTGGTGGCCAGATAGGACAACATGGAGACATCCATCATCTCTTGATCCAGAGGTACTATATATCTTATGGCAGAATCTTCCCAGTTCTGTAGGCTCGTTGACACAGCAAACATGGCTAAAATGCACAAGTGCCTCATGACCCAATCCTAGAAACATGATCATTACCAAGACCCAGATCAATTTCTTAATGGAATCTTCATACAGAAAACTATATCGGACCTCACATCTTTCACTTGGTCAAAAGATGGCCCATTATTTGACTTAGCACCAGGCATCCATGCTGAAATGTGTCATTTGTTGGTGTCAGAGTCAAGCCCCAGGTGAGTTGGCTTATTAGACACAGTCAGAACTCCCTGCTATGGAGTGCTGACCAGTGGCTGGCTGTTTCATCTGCCACCTTGCCTCTCCAACTTCCAAAGCCTTTTGCTTGTCATGCTTGCCCTCAGGTGACCCCTGGGCAAATCTGCCTGACCCAAGAACTTTTAACCCCCACCATGTCTGTTTCCTGTGTGATCTTCGAAATGATTTGGCCATTGCTACACACAGTCATGGACACAAGGCATTGCAGGGCAAGAGCACACAGCCATTGGTTAATGATTTGCCAACACTTCTCAGCACATGCCTCCTTTAAGCATCTTATAATGTCAACTAATAAGAAAGAATGGCATCTACAAATAATATAAGCAGTCAGCATGCCGGAGGGGTGCTTATTCAGAGAGCTTTGCTCCCTGACAGTGGGAAGGAAATAAGCCAAACCAATGAAGACTCCCCCAAGGTACAGCTTTAAGAGTGAATCTCTTCCCAGAAGTCCTCAGCAAAAAGATGGCAGGCTCCATAGAGAGACAATGCCCTCTCCCAGGCAAACAAAAGGAAAGATGTGATAGTCACTCCAGGATACAAAAACTTCACAGGAGCCAATGAGTGAACGCAGTGACACCAACCACGGTGTTTACTGGGAATTTCCTCTGTGTTGGGCTTGGGGCTCAGAATTTCACATTTATTTTCTCAGTTAATCCTTAAAGTTACACCAGGAGACCCTCACTATTATTGCTTCCATTTTACAGGGAGGAGATTAGGAGTCTGAGAGGTTAAGGAACTTGCCCAAAGTCACAAAGTAGTAAGTGGCAGAAGTAGGTTTATGCCTAGGCCTGTCTGATTTTAAAATTCATTCAGCCCACTGTCTGTCTATGCCATGCCTCTGCAGCATGCCTGCTATATATTATGACTGGCCCCAAAGTGGTTAAGGCTCAGCCCAGAGCTTCCCATGTAGGCCTGAGCCAGAACATCCATCAACAAAGCCATCTTTGGAGAAGCCCCGAAGGCTTCCACCTGGCCCTTGAGTGGAGCTGAGACTCCTGGGTCTCCAGGGCTATCCTGACCTCCTGAGGCATGAGTACCTGGACATCGGCAAAAGCACCATCTTGCCCTAAGGGAAAGTTTCCATTTGAATCTTCTTTCCTCTCTTTAATTGAAGACAATGATCACACTTCAGCTAACCTCAAAATCTGCTTTGGCCTCACACTCTATTTCTGAAGCCAAAGATGGAATTGCATTTCCAGTGCTCCCCTGAAGCCAACCAGCCTGTACACAGGCCCTGACAGCTCTCTCCCACTCTCATTCCCAACAAAGTTCTGGGGGAACAGGATTTCTAGTTGTGGCCCAACACTGCCCTGGCCAACCCCGGAGCCCTGGCCCCTCCCTGAAGACAGGCTGGCTCCAAGGTTGAGAATCCTCTCATATCCAAGGTCAGGACAGTCAGAAATGTCACTGACCAAGAGATCAGGGACAGGGAAGCAAGGATTGGCTTGGCAGTACCTAATTCTATGACTTTGGATAAAGCTCACATCATTGCCCAAACTTGGGTTCCTTCTGTGTAAAGCAGGGGTGCTTGCAACCTGCCCCCCACCCCCAAGTAATAAGGTAAGGTGCTTGGTAAAGCACTCACTTGCCAGATACTGGCAGGGAAAGATCTCCCTGCTGTGGGTGAGAAGTCCCACCACTATGCCAGGCGCTCCATCAGCAACAGCTTCAGGTAAACCTTCATGAGTCTCACTTGAGAAATTGTGTATACAAATCCCATTATTAGTGATGTAGCTCCCTCTAAGTTCACTGTGAGAGCTCTCTGTGGGACCTTAGTCAATATTTGCTGAAAATCAAATACGGACCTTATTATGATTCAGTGCAAACACTGTGCTAAATTCCACCAAAGCATGACCCAGGCTCACAAGAGGGAACATTAAATTAATTTGCACAATAGTCCATGGGATGAAAGGCATCTCTTGACCCCTCTTCCAATTTAGGGGACCTAGGCTCTGCCCAGGCATTCTTATTGACTCAAGGATTTCACTGTCTCGATGGTGAATCAGCACCAACATGCCTAAAAATACAAGGCACAGAGTCTAGCACACTCCCGGTATTCAGTGAGCAAGGGAGGGAAGGAAAGGACAGACAGTAGGGTGGCAGGAAGGCCAGACCCGGAGTCACAGAGTCTGGAGTTGATCTTGCCCTGCCACCCCCTGTCTGCTATTCTCTGGCTTATCCTACGAGTCTCTAATTTCTCACCTGGAAAATAAAGTGAAGATTATATGTGGGAAGAATTAAATGAAAGAATCTTGGTAAAGGGCATAGCACAGTTACTGACACATAGTTGACTCTCAAAAACTACTATAATAAATCAACCACCCCATAATAATAACAAAGCCACATATCAAAAAAGCACAACTCAGATATATGTACGTAGAGACAACTATTTAAAAATGTAGACATAGGAAAAGACTGGCTGGGACTCCACTTAGGATGGGGTTGTAAATTCCTGTTTGGAGCCTGCCCTGCTTCAAACTCATGCCATTATAACAGGTAGAATATAATTCAAAAAATTGTAAAACACAAAGCTGTCTTCAAAAACAAGGTAAGCATCACAATGATGAGTGATGAATTAAACACACAAAGGGGCAATCAACCGCCACACACAAACACAAAATGCCAGAACTCCAGTGTCAGAAGCCCTGGAGTGAGTGCACCCTGCAGCGGTCATGGGGACTGAGACTATCCCACAGGAGGCAGGGAGCCACTGCGTGAGCCATCAGACCAGAGCTAATTTACAAAGGGTGGCTAGGAAAGAGTGTGACCGCCACTGTCAGCTGAGGGGGTGCGCTAGATGATTGACAAGTCTAGAATTTGAGATCAGTGGAGGAAGTCTCAGTGATAAGATCTGTAGAATCTGTTGGGTGCTGCTAAATGCTATTGACACAATCAAGAGAAAAATGACAGACCTGGCTCAGCCCATTAATGACTAACTTAAGGTATGGTATGACAGACAGAAGGCCTCTGTGACGGTGCTGGAAAAGATCACCGCTCCTACACTCGGAGAACAGACCAGACTTAAGAAGAGCCCGAGGATGGGACCACAAGAGCAACAAAACTTCAGAAGGACTGACACCCCCTATGCCCAAGTCAAGGCCTTGATAGAAAAGAACTGGGGCCCTGAGAGTTAGGACGGTGACATCTGAGTGCATGCTTAAGAACACTGCCCCCCCAGACTCCCCAAACCCTCTCTGCCTTCAGAAGTGGTCCCCTATCCCTTTCTAGAAGACAGCAGACCTCCTTGGCCTGAAATATATTCAGAGGCCCTCTTGGTGACAAATCCCTTGCAAGATATCATCTTCCCTCCTCAAATTCCGCCCCCACCTCCCCTCCTGGCCACTAGAACGATGCCAGGGTCAAGCCTCAGCAGGGCCCAGTTGGGGAAATACTGGTCCTCTAAGGGAAGAGGATTATTGACTAGGGGAGTGGAAGGACGTGACCAACATGAACCCACAGGAACCTGGAAAGCTTGCCTAGAAGTGGATCTTGGGGGTGTCAAACCAAGGGTAGATGGGAAAGGGGCACAGAATATAAGGCTGTAAAGAGATTTAATACTTTGTCAGGTTCTGGGGACCAGTCCTAATAACTTCTGGAATAGCTCCTAGAATCTTGGAAAAAATGTCTCGCCTAAAGTAATATATGAAAATATGAGATCAGCCTCATTAGAGTGTTAAATAAGGGATTCAGATCTTTTGATCTCAGCGTAGTTGGCACGTTAGAATAGATCTATTATGTAAGATCCAAGTTCTTACCATATGACTATGTTGCCAGAGAAAATCCATAGGAAGTGTCCTTAACTAAGGAGCAGAGAAGGAGATGGGGAGGGAGTGGTGGGAGTCGGTATAGGCATCATTGGGAAGCTCAGTGGTCACTATCTGCTATAAGCTGTGTTGACAGTAGATCTTGTAGCTGGCTCCCTAGAGTCACTAAGGACAGAGGGTTCTAAAACAACAGAGGCCATGTGGCAGCACTCAATCATCAGGAGCAAAGTAGAAGGCAAGGTCAGGATGGCAACCAGGGGGCTTTGACCTACAGGGATTTGTGGTGATTCCCAGCAGACCATGGCATATCTAGAGCAAGATATATGGGTAGTTGGCAAAGGTATTGATCAAGAAGATAAAAATGAGCAGAAACTGGAGATAAACCTCACCAAAGGGCAGTCACATTGCTGTGTCACTTCTCAGACCCAGAGCCCATCAATTGAAGAAAGACCCTGTAATGCTACTAGATGCATAAACAATAACAATTACTCCAGTTCTGAGTAAAAGTACATTGGAGAAAAGAGAAATCCTCTGTCTCTAGTATTGGACAGACCATCTGACCTGACATTGATATTTGGGGACTCAAAGCACAACCATTCCCCACCCCTCATTACAGTAAAAGTGCATAGGTGCAAAGAATGAATGGAATCTTTCCCCCAGTGTGTGCAATAGGTCCACAGACCCACCAATCAGTCATTTCCTCAGTTCCTGAATATTTAATCAGGATGGACATACTTAGCAACTAGCATGGTAGAAAAGGTCAAACGCCAGGGCCTGAAATGGCCCCTGATCCGCTGACCCAACCAATCAAAATCAATTCAACATCCCAAAGGTAAAGGCAGAAATTAGTGCTATTTTCAAAGACTTAAAGAATGTAGTAGCAAGGACACTGTTATGTCCCCCATTTCATTCACAAGTCTGGAACCAGCAAAATCCATAGTGAATCACAGTGGATAATGGTGAACCACCTCAGACTTAACAGAACTTTGCCCCAATCACAGTTCCTATGCCAGATATGGTGACCTACAACAGATCAAGAGCCTCTGCTACTTACTACTAGTGATCTAGTGACTTTTTTTTTTAAATCCCTATCAGGAAAAAGAACCAGAAGCAGTTTTTATTTACACAGGATAGACAATAATACATACTTGTGGTCTTTCCCTAGAGCTATGTTAACTCTCCTATTCTCTGTCACAATGCAGCCCAAGGTGACCTTGAATATCTGGATATTTCACAGAACATCACACTAGTCCACAATTGTCCTACAGAAGTTGGAGGATAAACTGCAAAGATCTCAGGGCCTGTCACATTGGCCCAGTGGGCTCAGGAACATTTGTGCACATTATATCTCCAACCACCGAGGAAAAGCATGGTGCTTGTGTTCTGAAGAAGTATGCACTACACTAATACTTCTCTGACTCATTTAACAAGCAATTCTGAGTAGGGCCCAGAGTAAGAGAAAGCTCTGCCACAGATCTAGGATGCAGTGCAAGCAGATCCAATGCTTGGATCATATGATTCAGCAGATCCAGTGGCAATATCTGTGGTAAATAAAGATTCAGTGTGGAGTCTCTCCAGTAGGAGGTTTTAGCACAGAGTTCTAAGATTTTGGAGTAAGCCATGCTCCAAAATCTCTTGTATTCCAAAATCAGTTCTTGTAATGTGAAAGTCATGTAGAGACTGGACTTCTAACCATGGTGCATCAAGTGAACTGCAACCAGAGCTGTCCATATCAAGCTGAGTGCTCTCCGAAGTGACAAGTGATCATACTGAGTGTTAGCAATGCATCATTCTATGGGAGTTAAAAATCCAAGATCAGGCACAAGCAGGTCCAGAAACCCAAGGAAGCTACAAACCAAAGACCCAGACCCTCATATCATCAATCTGTGTTATGCCAATTCATACCTATTGTTTTATTGGGGGTGAGGAGTGATCTCTATAACAAGCCAAGAGAGGAGGAGAAAGCCTGGACCTGGTTCATGGTTTGGGTCCACTCAGCATGGTGATTCAGATGAAGGTCCACTTCCACATACAACTGCACGTAGGGGTGGCCGTGTGAGCCCAAGCAGACCCTCTCATCATCCACTTTGCATAGAGAAATGGTTGGAGGTAAGGATATACATAGATTCCAGGGCAGTTGAATTGTTTGGCCGATTGGTCAGGGTCAAGAAAGAGAAAGATGCAAAAACTGGGAACAAAGAGATCTTGTATCACATGTCAATGCCCACAGGGAGCACCCACTGGAGGGGGGTCATTTAAAAACCGGGTGGACAGGGGCTCTTAACCAGGAGGTGTCAACTAGCATCATCAACAACCACAATACCTTCACCACAATACACGTTCGGCCACTAAACAGAAGCCACAGTGTCATCCTCAAGGACACCAGCAAAACACCAGTGGCAAATTAATTATATCCAACTTCTTCCTCCCTGGAAAGAATAGTGACTCATCCTGTGAGGGATTAATACATACTTCTGGTAGGTTTGCCTTCCATGCCCATAGCATCACTATCCAAAGCAAACACTGGATTATTTATTATCACTGCATTCCACATAACATCACTTTGCATCAAGAGACCCACTTTATGAGAAAGGAGGTCAGACATACACAAGGCTCATTGGGCCTGCCATATATTGTATCATCCCAAAGCTGCCAGCCTGAGGCACTAGCTTGGAGATGTCACCCTGCAGGGTTGGCATATAGTCCTCAAGATGCAGAATATACCTCAAATTGAAGGCCATTATATGGTGTTCTCTCTTCAATAGATATAATAGATTGATCTAAGAAATAAGAGGTTGAAGAGGGAATGGTTCTGCTATCCATCACTCCCAATGACCTCCTCTGTTCCTCCTGGTCCCCTGAAGGAGAAACTTCACCAGGAGACACAGTAGAGTTCCACTAAACTTAAAAGTAAAGCTGCCACCTAGTCATCTGGGCTCTTCATACCAGTAGACCAGCAGGCAACGAAAGGAAATGTCACACTGGCAGAATTACCAGAGAAGACAGGGTTAATGATATACGATAGAAAAAGGAAAATCATGTTTGAGACACAAGAGGACCTTATGGGCATCTCTTGGGACTCTTGTGTGGCCATTTTGAATGGCAATTATAGCAATCATAGCCTGAAAGGACAGAGTTCAGACCCCTCAGGGAATGAAGGTCAGGCCCACCCACCAGGTAAGCCACCTAGACCATCAGAGAGGAATCCAAAATGGGTGGTTGAGGAGGGACCCGCTGAGTATCAGTTATGGCCTCAGAACCAACCGGAGCAGTTAAAGTCGTAGCTTATCCTACTTACCCTCTTTGACTAAGTTATTTTTCCCAGAAATTGTAAGCCATCACTCACCCAAGGAACTGTGACAGGACAGAGTGAAACCGTGAGACATAAAAGGTGGGATAATGCAGTACTCCGCCCAGATTCCTTCGGCTATCTTTGGACACCCTTCACCCATCTCCTGGACCCAAGTCTGGGTAACTCTAAGCATGACTTCCACTCCAGAACTCCCTGTGTGACCAGGCTGAAGCCACTCTCCAAGGGCCTGAGCCTGAGCCCAGGCCTCACTGGCTTCCTCCTTGTCTGCCCTCCCTCTCTCTCAGCCTCTTAGATACTGCCTTCACAAACCATTCTCATGTCAGTCCTCATCACAGAGGTTGTTTCCACAGACCTGACCAAGAAGGTGTCTATGTCTTTTCTTTTCCCATCCTACAAAAGTAAAAATTGTTTTTGAGGAGAATTAGGAGATTGTTGGAGCAAACACTAGGACAGACACTCTGATGTGAGGGAAGGCTCCAGGGCAACCCACTGGATGCGGAAATGTCCCAAAGCCCCAAGCCCCCACAAGAATGGCAATGTTCCCGTGCAGGAGTAGTAAGCCCCAACACATTTAACAACACCTCCAAAGAGGTTGCAGAGCCCAGCTGTTCCTATAAAGCCTGCATACCACCCTGAGATGCTCTCATCCCCCGCCCCATACCATCACTTCAGACTGTGAATAGAAAGCAGGTATGCCGTCACTACTGCAGCTGAGAGGGAAAGACCCATGGGGCTCAAGTACAGTGACCAGAGCAGAGAAGACGCCCAGGCAGATGCTATGTGTGAACAAGACAAAATGCTTCAGTGTGGAAGCCAAGCAAGCACAAAACAGAAAGAGGAGAGGTGGGAACACAGCACAGTGGAGACAAGACAACCAGACAACTAGACAAGACAAACACATCACTCCAGCACCAGAAGATAGAATCCCACCATTGCTTGAAATTACAGAAAAATTTAATAGAAACATGAATTTAATAAAATTAAAATTCAAAGATGAGATGATAGAACTACAGAAATGAGCTGGAAAAAGAGATTGTAAACCTTGGAAAACAAAATTAGAGCCCAAAAGACATCATTATAGAGGAAAAAGAATGGACACTGTTGATCATCTAATTATTGACATAGAGGAAAAACTTGGGACAATAAAAGTGAATGTGGAAGAAGGAAAGAAAGGAGGGAACAAGGGAGGGAGGGAGGGAGGGAGGGAGGAAGGGGGTAGGAAGGGAGGGAGAAAAACCCAAAGAAATCAAAACCATTACAGAGACAGACACTGACTATAAAAAAAAAAAAGACAGATTATTTTAGGAATAGTTGGTGTTCCTGAAGAAGAAGACCCAACAAATGAAACAAAATATATATTCAAAGATATAATACAAGAAATTTCCCTGTATTGAAAAAAAAGTAACTGAACCTGCCAAAAACAAAACAAAACAAAACAAACAAAACAAAGAAAAGCACAATGTATTTCAGGAAAATTTGATACAGAAATCTCACACAAAGACACATCCCATCCTAATTAAGTTAGTAAAATCCAAAGTTAAGAGAGAAAACCTGACACATCCGAGCAGAAAAAGCAAAATCGTACACAATAGGAAAATCAGGCCAGAATCTGGCTTCTCAGAAGTAACATTCAACCAGAAGAAAAGGTGTTCATATCTCAGAGTTCCAAGAGAAAGAAAAAGTGATCCAAAAATATGACACCCAGCCAAAGTCATTCCCGCATAAAGGCAAGAAGCACCCATTTCAAGACATTAAATACTTCAAGAAATATAGAACACATGGACCCTTTTTCTGGTAAAAGAAAAAAGAACTATTCACAATTAAATTCAACCCATTAACAGATCAATAATACTAATAGTAATAATAAAATAAAGATAAACTCAGGAATTTTGACACAGGTAAAAGAACTAGGGA